>NC_064926.1:277018089-277320433 GCF_023897955.1 Schistocerca gregaria
TTCTTAAAACTTGTCTATATCAAAAAATATGCCCACTAGGTGCTGTCTCCACAGGAAAGACTGTGATATAGCCATCTGCAGCAATGTCAAGTTGTCAGAAATGGATCAATACCTCCTGTCATTAAACTGAGAATGCCAAAATGTTCCTTGCTCTCAAGGGTGTACACAACGTGCAGTTTACCATGTGCTACGGGATCTTTACTACACAGTTAGTTAAGGCAACACTTGGATAACTTTCAGGACAAGACTCCTATGTATCAGTCCTGTAGGGATCATAAACACAAGATTAGACTAATTAAAGTGCACACAGATGCTTCAAAGCAGTTGTTCTTCCTGTGCTCTGTAATTGAATGGAATGGAAAAAAGCTTTAATAAGTGGTCTAATGGGAAGCACCTTTGCTATGTACTTCACAGTTGTTTGTAAGGTACAAGAATAGATATAGAAGGGACAAACCATTATAAATTGTCATCCTCATCATCATCATCATCATCATCATCATCTCTTGACTCTAGTGAGGCAGATATGGTTGAGCATGAGCCCATCCTGGAGTGTTCTATCCACCCAGTCATTGATTTCAATGTGACTAGTATTGTACAGCTCATGCAGTGTATTTGGGTATCTGTTTCCTTCATATACCTCAAGATCTTTCTTTAGGACTTTTGCGTGGTACACTCTTTCAAAATATTTTTAAAGTGTGATCTCTGGAGACAATGGAAAAGTTCTGTCCCACAGCAACTGGAGAAGGTGTAAAGAAAGAGACTGTCCATAAAGTGACAGCTGAAGGGAGTCTCCTGAAACATTATTAATATAGTAGGTCAGTTTTCAAAACTTAAAATCAGCCAGTGAATGGAAAACTTCTGACAGCAACTTGAGGCAAGTTCAAATAATGTCTTACTGTCTGAAGCAACAAAAAGCAGAAAATTTTGTGGGATTGGTCTTTAAACATCCTACAACTATCAAAATAATTCAAGCACCTTATTTGCCAAATGAAAAGGAGAGTATTCTCACCATGGGAGCTACAAGGCAAAGTGCTCAACAACGAAACTTTGCCTTGATTATAGACTTTGTTGATCTGGAAATGACACAAAGCATACAGTGCAGCAAAATTCATATTCCAAAAAGACATAGATGCTAACAGAATTGACAAATAAAAGTGCAAAATACTCAGTAAATTAGTTCTTGAAGCATATAAAGGCAAACGACCTACATGATGTACATAATTACACCAAGGCTCCAGATGTCAGAAGGTGGTCCAAATCCTTTATTCAGCAGCACTTCTGGAGCTGAAAAATACAAGATTTTGATTACTTTGTATATATACTCTGTACATATATTAACCATTAAACTGCACTGAAGAAACCCCCGATGTCAGTCTTAAAATTATACTGTTTTAGAGTATTAAGTGAAAGTCTATAGCAATTGCACTATTAGTCATAAATTTCTCTCTCTCTCTCTCTCTCTCTCTCTCTCTCTCTCTCTCTCTCTCTCTCTGTGTCTGTGTGTGTGTGTGTGTGTGTGTGTGTGTGTGTGTGTGTGTGTGTGTGTGTGTGTGTGTGTGTGTGTGTGTATGTCCATGCTCTGCAGAAAACTGCAAGTTTGAAAGTCGAGATCTAATGGTCTTGTCATGCGTCTGTAAACAGCTCATTTCTTTCTCTACTCTGTGAACAGTTAATTTTCATGTCTTGTATCATGATCAGGATTTTCTTTTACAGTGACTGAACTGTAATTCTTCATATGCAGTTAGTGTTGAAAAAGAAAAGATTCCTGGAATTACAACTGAAGGCATTCTAAAATGTAATATGAATGTAGAGTTGTTGTTTACTAAATGACTAAAATCACAATAGTGATAAACATAGTAAATAAACAGTGAAAGGATGTCTGCCTGAAAGCAAGATGATTCTGAGATGATGTAAATCAAAGTATATACGTATAGTAGTAAGATTAGCACCCAAAAAGTCTAGCTGATGCCACTTTGTCTCTCTTAACATAATAACAGCACATAATTTGTACATATACAGGGTGTCCAAAAGTTTAGGCATAAAATGAGATGGATGATAGAGGATCCTAAGCTTAGTATTTTGATATAAAGCAGTAATGGAGGACAGTGAATATTCTAGGGAGTGTTAAGACCTGAATGAGCAATATATGTAAAGCTTGTGTTTATGAGCTACTGAAGAAATCTTGTTTCATGTAACTGCTCCAATTCTTATAGCGAATTAGCAACTTTTAGCTCAACAAATTTAAAGATAATGAACAGGCTTCATTTAAAGTTATTTGTTCACTGCCTTGTAATACATTGCTCCAGCCAAAATGCAGCCCCACTGTGACTGCTGTGCTTGAACATGGGATAAGTTGCTTGATGTTCATAAAAAGCTGGAAATTGCCCTGACAATTGGCAGCTGCTGTGAATCAGGCCTTGGAAGAGCACTCAAGAGTCACATACCTGTGACACCAATATCAGAGGTACCCCAAGTTCTGTCCTCTCCTGCGGATCCTGTCTCCTCTGCAGAAAGTACAGGCTCTGCAATTAATCATCCACTTGACTGCGAGTGGCATGTCAGTGGTATATTGGGAGCACAAAGGACTCAGGATGTTGTATCAGTCCTTCTAACCAACAAATTTAAGTGCTGTTTTTCACCTGTTTTGAGGGAAGCTGTTTTTTCTAGTGTGAAGAGGAGGCAAACACAAAAGGGTAGGGGTCTATTAATCTTCAGCATTTCAAACACATGGCAAATGGTGGTACCCCTTTGGGAAATGGAAGCAAGGGACTGGAAAGGACACTAGGTGCACTCAGTGTGTATGCCTGGAGCCTCATTCAACATGTTGAAGAGGCTATTCCAGCAGCTATTGAGGGAACAGGGTGTAACCAACTGAAGACTATGGTGTATGTTTGAACAAATGATGCCTGTAATATAGGCTCCAAAGTCATACTTGAGTCATTTCAGTTACTGGCAGAGATGGTTGAAAAGATTTGTTACCAGTACATTCGAATAACACATAAGTGTTATGGAGAACCTTTTGGAACTCAAATGGGAATCCCTGGAGAGAAGGTGATGTTCTAAAAAAAAAAAAAAAAATAATAAAAAAAAAATAATTAGATAACTGGCATTCAAAGCTGACTGCTGAATGCTTCTACTGTTGGCAACATAGCTTGCACATAAGGACCATGAAGAAAAGATACGAGAAATTGCAGCTCATACGGAGGCATATAGATAGTCATTTTTCCCTCGCTCTATTTCCAAGTGGAACAGGAATGGAAAAGACTAGCAGAGGTACAGGGTACCCTCCACGTTGCACCAAACAGTGTCTTGCAGAGTGTCTGTGCAGATGGAGACCAGCCTTTTGCATGGAGTTTCAATGAAGCTCACAATTTTAAGCATTATCCTGGGAACTCATTGTTGCCCTTTGGTTCTGAATGAAGTGGACAGACTTAACCTGAGGCTGCGAATATTCTGTGATAAGACAAGCTGCAACTTGCTGGACTTGCACAATAGGATAGAGCTCTCTATGGTCCCTTTAAATGTGCCAGGTGTGCACTACACATCAGAGGCTGCTAGTTAGGTAGCTGACTGTGGGAGAGGTGCACATAAAGTTTTTTTAGATTAGGTGACACTCCATCCAATCCAGATAACAATGGGAATAGGAAGCCCAGAAGTACCAGAGGAAGACTGACAGAAATTCCACCCACAGTATTTGCAACAAAGAGCAAGAGTTTGCTCATGAAACACAGTGAAGCTCACATAATATTAGGTACAGAAAGCTGGTTGAAATCTAGCATGGATAGTAGTGAGTTTTTTGGGAAAAATTTATGTATATAACAAAATGATAGAAATGAAAGTGGTATATTCATCACAGTAGACAAGAAACTCAAATCCACCGAGATAGAATTTGAAGCAGCATATGATAATGTGTGGAGAAGACTCAATATCAAGCATGGACATAAAATGATAGTTCGAGCCTTTTATTGCCTACCAAACTCATCCCCTGATGTAACCAAAACTTTAGAGAAAACCTCAGTTCACTTGTACGTAATTTATGCAATCATCAGTGGAGATTTTAATCATCCAACAGTTAACTGGGAAAATTAATATTTCCTTAGTGATTGGCCTGATAAGACATACTGTGGAATGTTACTAAATGCCTTATCTGAAAACTACCTAGGACAGATAGTTTGGAACTCCACTTATGATGCAAATATATTGGATTTAATGGCAACAAATAGACCTGACATTTTTGAGGATGTCCACATTAAAACTGGTATCAGTGACTGTGATGCGGTTGTGGCAACAATGATTACCAAAGTACAAAGGACAAGTAAAACAAGCATAAAGACACAAATGTTCATTAAATAGTTAAAATATCAGTACCATCATATCTCAATGCGAGTCTTGAAACTTTCAGCAAAGGGCAGATGCATGTAGAGGTACAATGGGGCAAGTTTAAAACAATAATAGATCATGCACTGGGCAGAAATGTCCCCAGTAGAATAGTTCATAATTGGAGATATCCACCATTGTATACGGTTACTGCAAAGAAACTTCTAAAGAAACAGAGACTACTGCATAATACGTAGGTGTATAACAAAACATAGGGCTATAGATGGAGAGATGCTGAATGGAACACATTTGGCTTTCGAAAGAGCAATGTGTGAAGTCTTCATGGACTACCATAGCATAATATAGTCAAATGATCTTTTGCAAAACCTCAATAAGTTCTAGTGATATGTAAAGGCTGTCAGTCCCTAGAAAATGAGACAGGAACTAAAACTGAGGGTAGCAAAGCAAAACCTGAAATGCTTAACTCCATTTTCAAATGTTCATTTGCAAAGGAAAACCCAGGAGAATTGCCCCAATTTAATCCTCATACCCCCGAAAAGATTAAGGAAATAAGTATTTGTGTCAGTTGTGTTGAGAAACATCTGACATCATTAAAATTGAACAAAGCTCCAGTGCCTTTTATTTATACTGAATTTGCCTCTGAGTTAGCTCCTCTTCTAATTGTAATCTATCTAGATCCCTTAAACAAGTCTCCATGCCCAATTCTTGGAAAAAAGCCCAGGTCACTCCCACCTACACAAAAGGTAATTGAAGTGATCCACAAAACCACTGTCGAATATCCTTGACATCAATTTGTTGTAGAATTTTAGGACATATTCTGAGCTCAGACAGAATGAGATATCTTGAACAGAATGACCTCTTCATTGCCAGTCAGCATGGACTCTGAAAATATCTATCATGTGAAACCAAACTTGCAGTTTTCTCACATGATATACTGAAAGCATTGGATCAAGGCAGTCAGGTAGATCCAGTATCTCTTGATTTCCAAAAATAATTTGACTCAGTACCAAACTATGCTTATTGTAAAATGTATGGTCATAGGGCGTATCAAGTGAAATTTGTGACTGGACTGAGGGCTTCTTAGTAGGGAGGATGCTGCATGTTTTCTTGAATAGCTATCATCAGATGTAGAAGTAACTTCAGGTGTACCCCAGGGAACCATTTAGGGGCTCGTTCTGTTGTTGCTGTAGATTAATGACCTTGCAGACAATGTTAATAGCAGCCTCAGACTTTTTTGCAGCCAATGCAGTTATCTATGTTGAAGTACTGTCTGAAAGAAGCTGCATAAAATTCAATCAGATCTTGATAAGATTTCAAAGTGGTGCAAAGATTAGCAACTTGGTTTAAAAGTGCAGAAATGTAAAACTGTGCACTTTACAGAATGGACAAAACATAGTATCCTTCTACTATAATATCAATGAGTCACAACTGGAATCATACAAATACCTAAGTGTAGTATTATGTAGGGATGTGAAATGGAATGATCATGTAGGCTCAGTCATGGGTAAAATAAATTTTGGTTTATTGGTAGAGTACTGGGAAACTGCAATAAATCTACAAAGAGATTGCTTACAAATCACTGGTGCAACTGGGTCTGGAATATTGCTCAAGTGTATGGGACCCATACCAAATAGGACTAACAGGGGATCTTGAACATATACAGAGAAGGGTATATTGAATGGTTACAGGTTTGTTTTATCCACGGGAGAGTGTCACAAAGAAACTGAAGGAACTGAACTAGAAGACACTTGAAGATAGATGTTAACTATCACCAAGACAGTCTGTTAGCAAAGTTTCAATAAGTGGCTTTAAATGATGATTCTAGGAATATACTACAATCCCCTAAGTATCACTCACATGAGGATGAGGATAAGATTAGAATAATTACTGCATGAACAAGGATATTCAAACAATCATTCTTCCCATACTCCATATGTGAGTGGAACTGGTGGAAGCCATAGTAACTGGTGCAGTGGGATGTACACTCTGCTTTCACAGTGATAGTGTATAGATTTAGAAGTAGATATTCCATAACAAGCAAGTACAAGCTACATCAAAATTGGTAGTGTTAGCTTGAGAAAACAATACACAGTTTTAATACTCTACTTTTGAGACATGATCTTGGATGATATAGTAGAGATGCTACTGGTTTCAACTCTGTGGCTTTCAGATGTTCTCGCTTGTGGCATACCAAAAGATTGTAACAGGCAGAGCCTGGTAAGTAACATTCAAATAACTGTGTATGACTTGCCTCCCCTTTGTTTACACTATGAACTTGCTCTCGGACTCTCAAGTTTATGACTATTTGCCCCATACTTTGTTTATGATTTGGTTCTCAATTCTCTTCATGAATATTTCATTAACAGCTACTGTATACTGTCCCCTCCTCAAAACCAAACTAATGAAGCACTACTTCTTCAGTGTTTATGAATAGGTACACAGCTCCACTGCAGTCACAGTGTCCTGAACTTTGTTGCTGTTCCATTTGAAATTTATGTTTCAAAGAAAACAGCAAGCAAAGTACTGGTAGAGTAGCAATTGCACCCATATGATGAACATCGTATGCAAGCAATGACACCAAATGATTTTGAATCCTGAATTTAGTTCTGTCAATACATTATCCACCACAGTACTCCAGGAGCGTACTTCCAACAGTACAAATTTTTCACAGGCTTCTTTCAACTGTAACTAAACTGCCACAAAAGCCATGTCTGGAGCAATGAAAATCTGTTCCCTACATTCATCTCAGTTCATCAGCACTGAATCTTTATCAAATCGTGGGCTGTAGTTTTATAAGATCATCTAATAGGACATTATTTCCTGTGATCCTAATGTTATAGTAAACAGTACCCAGTGTTCATTCAATATTTTCTGTGGCAGCTGTTGAGACTATTCCTCTTACTTTCGTGAGATCTCATCTGAAGTTGCAGCATGTCATTTCAATAGTATCAGCTGTGAGATCATAAATGACAGATAACTTCATAATTGGTTCAAGTACATCACCAAATATAATTATTTTTTGAGAATAAATGTAATTGTGCAGGTAAAATATCCACTCACCAAGTGGCAGCATAACACATGTTAAAAGCATATAAATTTGTAAGTTTTTGGAGCCTGTGGCATCTTATTCTGGCAGAAGAGTTGAAGGGAAGGTAGAGGGGTCCCTTCCCCTTCAGCCCTTCTACCAGAAGAAGGAGCCAGTGTCTCTGAAAGCTTGCAAATTTAAATACCTTTACATGTGAGTTCTCCGGCTGCTACTTGGTGAGTGGATTTTTTTTCTATCCAATTACATTACATTCTCATAACTGGTTGGAAAATGTAGGCTATGTCATGGATGGATCTCACTCCTGTGGATTTATTTCAACTGGATTACAACAAAGTCAGTGGTATTTGAAGCCCAAATAGAAACTGAAGGTATATGACTGGTTGAGTCCTAGCTCTGTCTCTCAGTATATGATAAACAACAGGGATATTTTGACAGAGAGTAGAAAAAATTTATGAGCTATTATAATGGATGCATTGGGACTGAAAAGGTACTAGAGGCTTAAGTTGATGCTGCCAGTGGTAAGTTGTTTTTATTTATAAAATGCTAAATATTCATTTCTGATCATTTGTTCTTGATTCCAAAGTAGACAATTTAAGTTTCTATGTGATCAGTGTAGTTTGTCTCTAAAGATGTCCCTCCCATGGTTACAATCTATGACCTCAACAAGAGTAATAGCCATGTTATTTGTTATCTGAATACTGTGATACAAGTAAACTTCTAAATTTTTATAACTGTCCTAGATAATAAAGGAACTTTTTTGTGTTTAACTGCAACAAGTTCTTTACTTTTTCTAGTTTATTTTGTTTTCCATAGATATGATTCCTCTAGTGACTAATGGTTTTGTACTTGACTTATTACTGTAATTTTTTATTAGATTATAGTTGAAGTCACATGTAGACGTTAACAAACTTTTATCTAGAAATGTACTGAATAATCTAATGATATCTTATCCTTTCAATTCAAGAGTGTATATTGAGTTAATCTTTATGAAAAAATGGGATTTTTTTTCAGTTGAAGAGAAGGGAAAAATAAGAAAATATTTTAAGCTGTATGCTACATCGCTGAGTTTAGTGCTTTGTAAGCTGCATAATGATAGTGCAGGACAAGGAGAGAGCAGTAATTGGAAGTAGAAAGTTTTGCATTTATGGCTCTGAGCACTATGGGACTTAACATCTATGGTCATCAGTCTTTTGCATTTAGATATGATATATAACAAGAGGTTTTATACTAAAGCCTGCATGCTACATAAGTTATGTACTGAGGGCTTCAAATACACTACCCCATTATATAATCAACGTGTTTAATAAGTATGTGTGAAACAATATTCTGCAGTAGAACTAACCAGAATAGCTCCTTGGAAACCCAGGATGCCTCTTTTGAAGCAGATGGTTTAGGCCATGGTCAGTCATCTTGAGGCAAGAGTTTTCATCTTCAGATTCAAAAAGTAGATGTTCCGGCTTCAGATCACCATGAACCACACCAGAACCATGCAGGTACTGTCAATACAATGCAATATAACGTAAGGGATCTGAAAGCAAGAAATCAATAGTAATCCTGTCTTATATGCAAATTTTTAAAAGAAAGTAAAAAAAAAAAAAAAAATCTGAATGTGTGTATAGATTATTCAAAGGTTTATGCTTTACAACATTCTTGAAAATTATTAGGATGTATTATAAAATCCATTACAACAATAATGGTATTAGAATGATTTTATAACATATTTCCTAAAATATGTGTCTGTAGCTGTACTGACACTGGGGTAGAAATAGAATGTAATGCTTTATCAAGAATATTAAAATTTAGAGCCATTTGTAAACTTTTGTGGATATGTTAATGAATCTGAAGAGTAAACAAATTCCATTCCTAGGTAATATTTATATATGTGTTTAAAGGTAGATTATGCAGTTTTTGATTAAATTACTTGTGTGAGAACAGAAAAGAGTTATGATGCTGTGGTCAGGATAAATTAAAATAAATGGCATTTCTGAGCAGAAAAATTGGCTTGCATCATACCTCTGTAACCTCTGAAGTCTCTCTGTATATTCTTAAAATTTCTTATTGTTTAACTTTGTTCCTGGTGCTATCTCCTCCATATGTGAAGCTTAATACATTATTTACACAAATGTTGTTCATATGAAAACAATAACTTTCTGTTTCGATGGTGCAATACTGTCTATGAACCATTGAAGAATCTCCATCCATTTTCATGCCAAATTAAATGTTATCAGTGAAAATAGATTTCCTTTTGTGGTTGTAAGTACATCAGCAGCAGATACACAGGCTATATTGAAGTATGCACAGATTGAAAAGGAATACCTTTGCTGAATTTCATTTGGTGACTCAGACTACTTGTCAGAATGATGTGTTAGTATGTAACATGTAACATGTCATCAGTTTGTCTGATAATTTTCTTAGTTTACCTTCAATTGTAGTTTATATTTAACACAATACATTTTCATGTAGGCTGTGCCATACATGACTGTGACGTTCAAAAATATCATTAATCGTTATGAATGTTTTTGATTTGTCACATCTGTTAAGTTAGACAGTTTAAATGTAATCTTCAGACTAATGTGCATATATTTCAAAACTAAATTATTTAGACACAATTTCACTGAGGAATTTTAAAAATCTCATGCTGCCAGCCTCCTCCATAACTGAGGTCACTAACACATGCTTGTGCTGTGGTGCTGAACTGGAAAGGTATCGTTCTTGAATCCTGATGGTGGAAGAAAGTTTCATCACCAACATTTAGTTGGCAAGAGAAGGCGAGGTGGTGGTACGAAGTTTTTTGCCACCAGATATGCAAGTGAGAGAGTGGAAAAATATGCTGGCACACAGCCTATTCCTGTTAAATATCACCAAGATGCTGTGTAGTTTGTCTCCATCTAGCAGACTGATCACTTCAAAGGTGTCAATTGTCCTCGTGCCATGAGACATTATAGAGAGGATTAGATTTAATCTTGGACATCAGCACTGATGTCCAGGATTATGTAATGCATAATGGACCACTAAATGTCATGAGAGTGGTTCCCCCAGTAGAAAATGAATCAGGGAATACATTTGTTTGCATGGCCATCTTCAGCAGCAGCTGTTAAAATCAGTTCCTACTGGTAATCCATCTTGAGCTGACAGAAATTTAATTAAAGAGAACTGCACCAGATGCATTTTGCTTTTATTTATAAAGCATTTTGTGTGGTTATTCTGTTCTACTTCCTTCCTCCTTGCTAGCAGTGGTTGATGTCAAAAGACTTTGATTTACATATGTGCATGGTAGTTGTTCCCATTCTACAATATTTCTTGTGCTGCATTATTTACACTTCACTTTAGTAAACCATTTCTCACTGCACAGTAACAGTGCTTATGTCGGCTTGCTTGTTTTTATTCAAGTTGTAAGTATTGCCAACCCAACCCTTTAACCTACTTTCTTTTTTGGCGGGAGGAGGGGAAGGAGGCTGGATGGTGATTGTAGGACAGAACCTGGAAGGAGATGGTAGTGGTAAATGGAGCCTGGGGTAATAAGTGTATATTTAACGTTATATTAAGTGATCAATCAGTTTAAAGAGTTTGTGGATTGCCAAGTTCATCTGATGATTTATGAGTTGTTTCTTTTCTGTTATGGTTTTTTGAATGTGGTAGTTCTTTTTGTTGTTGTTTGTCCTAACGATTTCTATGTCCATGGCTCTGGTGGTAATGAGACATGAACGTGGAAACCGTTATGATAAACAACAACAAAAAAAACATCTCCTCACCTTACAAGAAAACTACCACATTCAGAAAACCACAAAACAACAGAAACAACTCATAACTGATCAGACCAACCTGGCAAACCACACACTTTTTAAACTGACTGATCACTTAACAGAACATTAAATATGCACATTCAGCCACAAGCTCCATTTACCACTACCATCTCCTTCCAGATTCTGTCATACAGTCACCATCCAGTCCCCCAACAACAACAACAACAAAAAATCTTCCCCTCATATCCTCCCACATCTCTAAATAGCATACCATAACTTACAAAATAATTTCACTAATTTACACTAAGTCTCTCTCTCTCTCTCTCTCTCTCTCTCTCTCTCTCTCTCTCTCTCTCTCTGTCTCTCTCTCTCACACACACACACACACACATACACAAAGTAGTTTCACAGGTTGGCAACAATCACAATGTGAATGAAAACAAACAAACAGAAATAAACACTGTTACTGTTCAAAAGTGAGAAACAGTTTACAGAAGTGAAGTGTAAACAATGCAGCACAAGAAATACTGTAGAATGGAAAAGACTGCCAAGTGCATACGTGAATTGAAGTCTTTCAATGTCAGCTGTTGCTAGCAAGGAAGGGTTAAGCAGAATATGTAAGGTAACATCCTAAGTAACTTGCATAAGCTCATGATGGATAACCAATAGTAATGTAATCAGGGAATATTGGGTTGACAGTAGAGAAGCAATAACAGCAGAATAAATCAGTAAAGAGTCCTCAGTGACTTTGAATGTGTACTATTAGTTTGATGTTACCTGAGTAACAAATTCATCAGGGACATTTCACCATTCTAAAGATGACCAAGATGACTGTTGGTCATGAGACTGTGAAGCAAAGATACAAAGGAACAACAACAACTAAACTAAGACCAAGGAGACCTCACACACTGATCGAGTGGGACCATATAGTCCTGAGAAGGGTAATTGTAAGAAATTGTTTGAAATCAGGGGAAGGAATCACTTGTGAGTTCCAAAGTGCTGCCTTCAGCGAACACAATGACTGTGTATAAGGAACTAAAAAGGTTGGGACACAATGGTCAAACAGATCCTCATCAGTCAAACATTTTTGCACCCAATTCTAAACTACACTCGATGTGGTGTAGAGATTGATGCCACTGGACAGTGGATGACTGGAATTGGAAAATTTGAAGTGACAAATCATGCTAAATCTTGTGGCAATCTAGTGGAAGAGTTGGGGATTGGGGAACACCTGGAAAACATTACCTGCCGTCATATATAGTGCCAACAATGAAGTACAGGGCATATGGTGTTATTGTATACGAATGTTTTTCATTTTTAGGATATGGTGCTTAAGAAAATGCTAAATGCAAGTAGATATGGACATAATTTCTGGCACTGTGTACTGCATGCAATAGAGGAACAGTTCAGAGACTATGATTGTTTATGTCAGCTTGGTAATGCACTCTGTCATAAAGCAGTGTCTGTGAGGCAATGGTTTGTGGACAATAACATTTCTGAAATGAGTGGCATGCCCAGAGCCCCGATCTGTAGACTCATCTTTGGGATAAGTCAGAAAATCGACTTTACTTCAGGCCCCAGAATCCAACATCATTAACTTCTTTGGTTTCAGCTCTTCAGGAGGAATAGGCTGCCTCAAGAAAATCAGCTTGTTTTGGCTTGGTAGGGCTTGGCCTGTAGCATTCAACCATAAATATAATAGACTGGCCCTGACATCATTTTCGTGGCTCCAACATCTCTGGGCTGAAGTCATGTGAATGTTGGCAAAACATGGTTGTTTCGTGTTGCGCTTATGGCTGTACATTTCACATGTAAGTGTTTCTATGATAGTGCAGATGCATTTATTGAAATCTGCTGAAGTGACTTTTCTATGTTTTTTACACTTGAAATAGAGTTTCACGTAAATTAAAGTGTTGAAAGCTGTGCCTGTAAAGTGAGACTCATACGACATTTTGGAAAGTATCTGTGATAATTCGACTACAGAAGTAAGTATAACTGTTTCTCGTTCCTACTCATAGGTTCCCTAAGGATGAAAACCGAAGGCAGCTTTGGATACAGGCCCTGAAGCGGAAAAACTTTAAGCCATCTGCACATACACGCCTTTGCTTGAAGCACTTCAAGGAAAAATGTTTTGATAGGTTAGTTATTATTTACAATGTATATTTATAATTTGTATTTATGATGTCTGTCATTTTTAAACCTGATGTTTTATAGTGATAAGACTGGAGGGAATTGGCTAAGAAGTGATGCTATCCTGACACATTTCGATTTTCCGGAGCATATGAAATCGAAGAGGCCTAAGCTCCATAAATCACACAATAGAAGGCATTCGTTAGATGATGCCTCGTCTTCTGAAGTCTGTGCTTCCAATGCCTGTAAGTCTGAATGTTATTAGAATGTATGTAACAACTGCGAGTTAGTAAAATATTGTATTAGAATAGAACTGTAGCATGTTTCGTTAAGTGCCATTTCGGACATGCTTCGCCCAGAAATTGTACCTCAAAACATGCATTTTTGTTTTGTTTACAGTGACGTTATGCGATATGGAAATGAACCCCTCGAAAAACAAAAGTTTCAGGTATATTGTGGACTTTTCGAATATCGATTTGTGTACTCCTGGCATAGCAGAAAAAGTGATAGATGTGGCAAGACGGCAGATTAGCATCAAAGCCAGGAAGTTAAAGAATTTTCAGTGGTCATCTTGTGGGATGAAGAAGAAAGTCTTGTCTTTGAAATCTTTGATATATAATTTTGAAAATAATCATGTTATAAATGAATCCCTGGCTAATTTACTAAAGCCAAGTATATTTACAATGACTGTCATTTTCAAAATGTATGACTGATTGCATGTTGGAATACTTATGCATAAATGGTGTGGCTTTTTGCTATCAGATGCTGCCACGTGGTACTTTGGAGTTGCTCCAACGTGTCAGTAGAGGTAAAGAAGCAAATATGTATCCAGCAGCTCTTTGGACCTTTGCTCTAACACTAAATTTTTACAGTAGCAAGGAATATAGCTATGTAAGGAAAAATTTTAAAACATCACTGCCACATCCATGAACATTAAGAAAATGGTACAGTGTTGTTGATGGGGATCCTGGTTTCAGTAAAGAAGCAGCAATAGCGCTTGGAATAAAGAGTCAAGAATTCATTAGCAAAGGTAAGAAATTGCTTTGTGCCATGTGATTTGATGAGATTGCCATAAGGAAGCATGTTGAATTTTGTGGAAATAAGTTTATTGGTTACATAGATTATGGTACCGATCTTGACAATGACAATCTGCCTGTTGCAAATGAGGCATTAACATTCATGTTGACTGCTGTTAATGGTTCATGGAAAATTCCAATTGGCTACTTTTTAGTCAATGGCCTGGGTGCTGTTGAAAAATCAAACCTACTTAAGGAGGTGTTGAAATTTACATATGATACTGGAGTAGAAGTAATTTCTGTTACTTTTGATGGTGCTCACATAAACACTGCAATGGTAGACAAGCTAGGCACCTGTCTTTCAACGTGCAGAATGAAATCATTTTTTAAACACCCTCTATGTAAGGATGATGTTTGCATATTCCTTGATCCATGCCACATGTTCAAGTTAATACGGAATACATTAGCTGGTAAAGGTGTCATTTTCAATGGAAACAGAAATCCAATAAAATGGGATTATGTATTAAAACTACATGAGCTGCAAAAAGTGGAGAAACTTCTGGCTGTTACAAAAATAAGAACAAAACACGTTGAGTGGTATCGTCATAAAATGAATGAAAGGATTGCTGTGCAAACATTTAGTGGTAGTGTAGCTAATTCTCTAGAATTCCTTGACAAAGATTTGCAGCTAGTTGACTTTAAAGGATGTGAACATACAGTTAAATTTATAAGGACAATGAACAACCTTTTTGATTGTTTCAATAGTAGGAATCTCCTGTCCAAAGGGTATAAATCACCTCTGTCAATGCAGACAGCTGGCCATATTTTACCATTTCTTGATGAAGTGGAAAAATATATTAAAGTGCTGAGACTTGAGGCTAATGGGCCATCTATTTTGTATACTAACAGAAAGACTGGTTTCCTTGGCTTTCTTGTATGTATACAGAGCCTAAGAAAATTATATGTTTCCCTCATAGACAGATCTCAACCAAAACTAAATTTCTTGCTTACATATAAATTGCTACAGGACCACCTAGAGACACTTTTCAGCTCAATCAGAAGATATGGTGGTGATAACAATCCCACAGCAACTCAATTCAAAGCAGCCTACAAACGATTGCTTATCCATCAGCAGCTAAGAGGGTCAGAATTTGGATCTACTTTGGATACTGCAGATTGTTCCATTCTCAGTGTATCTTCTGGACTGGATATGATGCAATCTAACCCATTTACATCAGCTGTCAATTGTAATTCAGAGAAGTTAGGCCTAGATGTTGCATCAGTCTCTCATGAGTATTTTAAAACTAGAGATCACCATTTTGGAAAGTTTGTGACAGAAACATTCCAGAAAGGTTGTGTGAGGAGTTTATATACAAAAACTGTGCTGTTTAAGGGACATTAAATATTCTATGCCTGATCCCTATTACATTAGAGTTAATAACTGCCAAGGTTATGTTGTTTATTATTATTAATGTTTGAACCATGATGTCTACACAAAGTACAGACAGAGGTGTCTGGAGTTCTTAGCCTTTCTAAGTGCCCGTACTGCATCCACAAAGCCTTTTTCAATATATGTTTGGACTTTACTTCTGTTTTCAGACCAATTGGATTCATTTGTTTTATGTAAACCTAGATATTCTTTTGCTCTTAACAGAATATATATTTATGTACTGTCTTTTTTATTTTTTGTTCCTTCTAGGTCTGCATATTGTGTTATTAATTTGTTTGGGCCCTTATATTTTTACTATATTTATTCTCTTGTCAGTGTCTTCTATATCTTTTTACCTGTTAAACATTGTTCTGCCCTCTTAGAATATGGGCTTAAGAAATAAATCTGTTGGAAAATATTGACTTGTAAGAAAGAAAATGTGAAATAAAATTTTGTAAGAAATAAAATAATGTTGTGAAATAAAGTATTGAGTTAATTTTTTCTGAATATCTATTTTTCCCAAGAGATGTTAGTTTTCTTTAAATACTTGCAGCAACTGAGAAAAAGTGTAATAAGTTTAAAATGAGAAAAGCACTTGAAAGAATCCACATGTATTTCTTTTTATGTTATCTATGGAAACTCAAACTCCCAAAAGTTGTTTCACGCAAAAGTTTAAACCAGTTTCTTGATTCTTAGTCAACTGTAGTTTGTGCAATGGATTGTGTTCACTTCGATAAATTGTCTGCTATAGATATGTAATAGCCACCAGGTAGTAAGGATTTGTCAGATGAGATTGTAATACAAAATTCAGTAGGCTCTGAGTGAAGCATGTACAGGTACATATATTTCATTCATATGCAACAGCTTTCAAAATTTGCTAAGGAACTTAGTGAAAATGTGAGATTGTGCATGGCGTTGACAGTGCATGTTTGTAAATATCATTGGAGTGTCACGCACAAAAGTATTTCTATTACCTCAATTGTTACTGCAAAGGATAGTGTTCACCTCTGGCAATATGCATCCACTACAGACACCTGGTACTAAGGATTTGTCGCATAAGCTTGCAGTAAGAAATTTGGAATGCTGTTTGAGTGAAGCAAGTACAGGTATATATATATTTCATTCATATGCAACAGTTTCCAAAATTTGGTACAAAACATCATGAAAATGTGACATTGTGCATGGCATTGGCAGTTTATGAACTCTGCAGAAAACATACCTCACTTTTCAGTGTAAGAACAACTTTTCCTATCTGTAAAGGTTATTCCTAAGGTAAGCCTAAAATTTCTGTTAAAAAAGTGAGTTTTTAAGCTCTAGGTTGACTAATTGTCTTCTGCTGCATTTGTAGTAAGCTATTCAAATTGTTCACAAACTGCAATGATAATTAAAGGGGAGTTTTATTTTATTTACGCCCACATGATTATTATGCAGAGGCAAGGAAAAGTTTCCTCATGATCCCACGCAGTGTCAGAACAAAATCAGATCATTGTACCAGCATTATTTTTCTAAAATAAGAGCCATTATTCTTATTGTACTGAGGGACTGCCAAATGTTTTTGTTTTGGCAGATGAGCTCTAACCTGTTTGTGCCCTGGAAAATAGCTCTTAATCTGGATGAGGGTCAGTACAGTTTTGCAATATTAGGAGTGAAAAGTGTCCCATAGATAGTTTTCTTAAAAATTATATACTGTCACAGTTATTTTGCAGTTTCTTTTCCCACGGAATGACTATCTTAAGACAGAAGTTGACAACAGTGTTTTAACCTTGAAAAGAGTTTTCCTTGAGATTGTTTTCATCAACTGTGAAGAAATACTTTTAAAAATTAAAATCATTGCATAGTCTCTTGGAACTTTTAATTTATGGCCTGCCCTGGTTGAATTGAGAGCCGTAACGACTGTTTCAGTTGAAATTTTATAGGTGTTTCTTGAGTCATAATTGACATCTTTTACTATGGTGCACAATATTCACTTTGGTATATGCATTATTCATTTTGAGGCACTTAATAGCCCACAGGTAGCAAGGATTTGTATATTCAAGTGAGATTATAATAAGGTAAGAGTACCTATAGTCGACACATTAAGAGAATATTTTCTACCTTCTAATAATATTACATAAATGTAGGCTCCAAAATTATTTTCTGAAACTTGAAAGTCTCACTATTCATCTAAAATATCATTTTTTTTAAACTGATAGTTCAAACTTTTGTAAAAATATTGGGAAATGAACCTTTGAAGTACACCTAAAATTGATACTGAAAATTTTGGGACCTATAGTTGACATGATTACCATATCCCATTTTCTTTTATAAGTTACTAGAGCTCAAAAAGCGGCGAATCCAATGTTTAAAGTTTTGACACGAGCCCACTCTTACTGTTTAAAAGAATTTTAACGAAATTTTACTTTAATTGATAGTTTATGGTCATTTCGTCCTGCTGCGCACCAGAATGGCGTTCGATGTATTTGTTAGATTTTATAAATGCTACTGTGAACAAGTCCAGGTCAAATATAGTTCTGGCATAATTTTTCGCAAATAAAAAGTAATTTTTGTTGAAAGCGTTTGGCAGTCAATTGAGAAATGTGGGGAAAATACGATACAAACATAGGATGGCAGACTGCTGATTTGAAATCCCGCCACGTTTTGCCAACAGTCACGTGGTTTATGTTGGAGCCACACCAGCCCTATAGCTTCTGCACAGCAAGGCCAGTCTACTAGTATCTATGGTCGAAGCCTGTAGCTAAGCTCTTGGAATCCTTCACTGAGCACTTGGTAGTAAAATGGTTGTGCAATGAACATTGTGTGACACAGACTAAGCAAGATGGCCACCGAGTGGGATCACAGGCATTTTCCTCATCCGCCAGAACTTATTTAAGAGGAAATAGTGTCAAACTTAAATGTCCTTTGTATCGTATACTTTCTGTAGTATCCGTTCTTGTCACACAACTGAATATTAGCGTCCCAGCAGAGCTTGTTCTTGTCGTGTCACCTGAAGTCCCAGTAATCGCGACATAACTCGAAATTTTGCGTGACATAAACACAAAAAGTTCTATTAAAGTTTTCTTGAAAGTGCAAAATTCGTTAAAAAAGACAGCTACTAGTTTCATAAGTGGATGTTGTCGCAATAAAAGTGTAATTAAACGTTTCTAAATCGTATTTAACTAACACATTTCGTATTGTTTACTACTTAGATAGACGTGACCTAGGCCTAAATTTTCTGAGCCACAAACGTTCAAAAGCCTGACCAAACACACTTGATAACGTAAATTCTCTAATAGCAGAGTAATTACTAATTCATTCTTCTGTCACTGTATCTCTAAATCAGTACAAAAACAACAACTGCATGTAAGACCTTTGTGTTGTTTTTTGTTTATTTACCGCCAATCTCATGTCCTTGGTAAATTTAAAACATTCTCTAAACTTGTTTATTCTTTCGAAACTGACCATGAGTGAGAAATGTGGGAGCTGTTAGAAGGCAGTGAGGAGAGGGATTTGTTGCCAATCTTGTAGGAAATATTTTCACTGGGGGGGGGGGGGGGGGGGGGAGGGGGGGTTGCAGTGGGGACAACAGAAGAGGCTCTCTCCTGGAACTGCAGAGTATGAAGTAGGAACATTTTGATTGGGAAACAAGGGAACAAGAACCATTCAGGCGTAGTTGGAGGAAGCAAGAAAGGAACTGGTAAGGAGCAAGGGAGTTTGGGGGAGGAGGAGCAGGCAGCTGGTAGGAGAATAGAAAGAAAGAGAGCACAATCTGACAGTTTTATCATCAACATAAAAAAAACTGCCAGAGTTAAGTGGAGAAGAGCCTCAGGTAGAATGAGGAGCAGGAAATGTGCAGCACACTTCAACCAAGATCAAGAAGCCTTGGAATGCACAAAGTGTTAGGAAGAAGAAAGTGCTGCTGCTAGCTGCTAGGTAGTAATCATCAGCGAGGTGTAGGCCCTCAGTTACAGGAAAGTTTAGGGGCGCATACCAGGTCACCAAAATCTTCAAGCCAAATGCATGGCTAAGTCATGTAACAGACGACTTAGTGTCTTTATGTATGGACTTTACAAAAGAGGATCTTGTAGGGATAATGGGTAGGGCGGGATAGAGTTTGGACAGGGACGGGGCAATGACAAAGGTGATGACCTGGACAAGATAGCTTCCCTGACTCATGACACCAACATACATGATGTTGAGCTGTTCCGGCATCATGATCAACCTCACCTTGATGTAGCTGTGATGTGAATCAAAATGTAGGGTTAGGGATGGTTCTGAGGGCAGCCAACTTTGTTCATGTTTCTCTGTTGCCTGTTGGGACTATCAACAGATGGGGTTTTGCTAGGCATGGCCTACATGTAAAGAGGACTGGGAACAGAAGATTGATACAGCTGATTCATGAAAGTATATGGGGTGGATCTCGTGCCACACATGGTCAATTACCTGTTGTCATGGGTAGGAAAAGTAAGTCTTTTTTAGGATAAATCCAGACAAAAGGTTCCCATTCCTAAAGAATATCTCCAGCAGTTTAAAAAAATACTGAAACAATCACTCACAAGACAGATTTTAACACTCCAAATATGACATATACTGGATGTCACAAAGAAAAACAGACCATTGGAAAGTGTAACATGGGGACTTTCACAGACGTAAAAATCCTCCATCAAAACATGCAATCAACCAAAAAATAAAATACAACTACTAGAAGTTGTGCTCCGATATTTGAATAGATTGTGTTACTGAGCACTGGTGCAAAGACACAGAAATCCGACATGTAATATTATCACTGTTTGACAGGGCAAACTCTTACTGCAGGACTGCTTCAAGGGGTGGAGGATCATGCACTTATATCAGAAAAGGAACACAGTTCAAATCAGAGATGACCTCACTATAATAAGTGAAGACAAATACTTTGAAATATCAGCTATTGAATCAACAGGTCTTGATATCAGCAAGAAATTAATCATTTTGGGTGTGTATAGATCTGCCAGTGGCAGTGTAAACAAATTTCAATAAATTAACAGAAGTTCTAGATAAAGTCTCAAGTATAAAGGTCAACATCATTCTGTGTGGGGATATCAACATCAACACTAATATCATAAATGAACTCAGCAACATCCTCATAAATATCTGTCAAAGTTTTGGATTGTTCCTATTGGTCAATAGTGCAATAAGGGTTGCCACAATGACTGCATCAGTAATTGACCATGTGGCCACAAATACGGACAGAGAAAAATCTGATGTAGCTGTAAAAGATCTCAGACTTTCAGACCATCTCTGTCAAATAACAACAGTTAAATCAGACACTGAGTCTTTCCTTAAATTACAAGCCTACAAATGACACCAGAAATCAAAATAAAAGATTTCTGAAAAGAACTAGCAAAACAAAGCTGGAATGAAGTGTATAAGGAAACCAATGTGAATATGAAATTCTCTAAATTCTCCATGTTATTTAAAGCGAACATTGAAAATGCATTTCTAAAAGTATGCATGTCTGTATCAACATCCCACAAAAACAGATAGATAACAGCAGGTATTAAAAAGTCCTCTCAAACACTTAAATACCTCAGTATCATGAAAACAAGTTGTAATGATCTGCAATTCTTAAATTTCTGTCACAGATTCAAAAAGATCTATAGGAAGGCGCTCATTGGTGCAAAAAAGTCATTTAATGACAAAATAATATATAACACAGAGAATAAAAGCAAAGCAGTCTGCACTGTTATAGAAAAGAAAATGGAGGCAAACATATGCAGAATAACATAGTGCTAAGTGAGGGGGATAAGGTAATAAATGATCCACAAGGCTTAGAAAACTATGTAAATGAGCATTTTTCAAAAATGGTTCAAATGGCTCTGAGCACTATGGGACTTAACATCTGAGGTCATCAATCCCCTAGAACTTAGAACTACTTAAATCTAACTAACCTAAGGACATCACACACATACATGCCCAAGGCAGGATTCGAACCTGCGAACATAGCAGTTGCATGATTCTGGACTGAAGCACCTAGAACGACTCTGCCACAGTGGCCAGAGAGCATTTTTCAAGTATTACGGAGAAGCTACAGGAAAAATTCCCCAAAACAAATATAACACCTGTAAATAATGTTGCTCTAAATATAATGATGTTACTTCCAAGCACAGAGAATAAAGTAAATAAAACTGTTCAAAAAGTAAAATAAAAAGTCAGTAGGCTTAGATGAAGTACCAATGTGTGTACTGAAACAATTCATAGATATTATACAAAGCCCCTCAACAAATATAATAAATTAATCCTTCACATCAGGGACATTTCCAGAGCAGTTAAAACAGGTAAGAGTTGTACCTTTGCTTAAGAAAGGTAATGCAGAAGACATAGAAAATTACCAACCCATTTCTCTGCTGTCGCCAGTCTAAAAAATAGTAGAAGCAATTATGAAAGTCAGAAGAATTAATTACCTCAATAAATACAATCTTTTAAGCAAATCACAGTTTGGTTTCCAAAGTGGCAAAAATACAGAGTCAGCCGTAGTAGAATTCACAAAAGTTGTCCTTGATGCTCTTGACAAAGATGAGTGTGTCACAGGCATATTTTTCGATCTTTGTAAGCCCATTGATACATTCAACCACAAGATTCTATTAAATAAATTAGAAACATTAGAAGTAAGAGGGGTAGCTAATGACTGGCTTCAGTCATACCTAGCAGATAGGGTACAAAGAGTGGAGATTACACATATTTCAAATAGAGCTAAAAATTTAGTAAAACACTTGTCAGACCCAAACTACGTTAATATAAGGGTTCCACAAGGTAGCGTATTAGGACCAATACTATTCCTGATATACATTAATGACTTTTGCAGTAGTGATATTCATGGTGAAAAAGTTTGCTTTGCTGATGACAGTGATATTATAGTCACTGAGAACACAGAAGTCCTTGCAGAGAAAGCAAATGAAACTCTCAGGAAAGTTTACAATTTTCCAATAAGAAATAAAGCAACATTGAATGTAAAGAAAACTAATGCCATGAATTTCAGTCTGAGAGGTAAAATGACAATGTTTAAATTAAATGTAGATGGCACTGCTATGGACTGTGTAACAAATGCAGAATTTCTAGGAATGAACACTGATTCCCAGTTGATGTGGTGTGAACACACAAAGGTGCCTGGACACATAATGTCATCATCATGTTATGCCCTTAGAACCCTATCATGAGTGTGTAACATGCAATGTCTTTTAGTTACATAATGTTCACATGCACACTCAGTTCTTAGCTATGGCATTGTTTTTTGGGGAACAGGTGCACAAACTATTAACACAATTTTTAAACTCCGGAAAAGAGCCATAAGAACAATAACATAAATTAGTAATCGTGCTCATTGTAAAGGTCTATTCAAAACACTGGCGATTTTAGCTGCTCCATGTGAATACATTTACATCAGTTATACACATCAAAAATAACATTGGTAATTATTGCGCAAACAGCTCTGTCTATGACCATGGAACAAGAGCTAGACTCAACTTACATTTACCTAAAAAAAATAAACGTAAAACTCAAAATATCTTTCTCTACCAAGGAATAAAACTGTACAATAAATTACCAAAAGACATTAAACAAATTGCAAAAAATACTTACTTAAAAGGGCAGCTAAAACGTACCTGTTATGCAATACATTTTATACATTGAACAATTACTTGGATAAAACAGAGTCGAGGTTTGGTAAAAAAATTTATACTAATAAATAATAATAATAATGATTATAAAACATTCCACGTAACACCATCACACTATGTTTTTTCCTTCTTTTTTCCTTTTCTAGAAAAACTTACCCCCAAGCAATGTATAGCAAAATACTAACACTCTTCCTCTTTCTGAGCTCAACATCTCACTCACTATAGAGGGATGCTGACTCAGTTTTTCAGGTTAGCAAATGGAAAGTTGCAGCACAGAAAATAGCCCAGAGATCACCAGTGTGTGTGTGTGTGTGTTAGGAAACAATATGTGTATAGTGCAGACAGTGAACAGTGTGGTATTACATTATTGAATAAGTTATTTGTAAAAAAAAAAGTATTATATTGTCGTCGAATAAACTTAACAGCACAGTAACAGTAGTGTAGTGATTACGATACTAGACTGTTGCATGGAGGGTCGTGAGTTCTAAACCCACTTAGACTGTAAAATTTTACTTTCTACATTTGGTTCGAGTACATTCTAGAAGTATCCGCAAATGTTAAGCATCATTGTACTGGAATGTTCTGTAACTGTATATATACTGTATATGTCCTTGCCAGAGGCAGTTCGCTCGGCCCTCTTGTATGTGCAAGTGCTGAATAAACTTTCTTTAAGTGAAGTTAGTGTTCGTCATTCATCTAATTACACTTTCTTCTACGTCACATTATTCTGGCGGAGGCACTGGGTGTTGGAACTTGTGATAGCACACATTATCGATGACACGATGGCTCCCGTCAGGCCACGATGGAGCTGACGTTTATGTGGCGAGAACCCCGAGTTCCAGTCATATTCAACAGATCACAATCTATCGGAGACAGAAGAAGAAGATGCTGTTATGATGACAGCAGCTGTGTGCCACCACATGAGACATCCTTCCGGATTCTCTGGTGACGATGGCAAGGTCCAAACAAGTGGCTGAAGGTATACGAGCGTATAGATAAATTTAACAAATGGGATGACACTGTGTGTTTGGCTAACATACTTTTCCACTTGGAGGGCACTGCCAAGCAATGGTATGAGAACAACGAGGAGAAGTTAAGAAGCTGGGAAGTATTCCAGGTGGAACAGCGCAAGTATTTCGGCGACACACAACGACAGAAGTGCATAGGGGGAAGAGAAATTAAAGTGCAGGGCACAGCGTCCAGGAGAAATTACAGCATCCTACATGCAATACGTCTTGAAGCTGTGTAAAACAGTGGATCCTGAAATGAAGGAGAAAGATAAGGTTGCTCATCTCACGAAGGGTTTTGCTGATGACATGTATCAAGTCCTACTCCGGAAGGAGGTTTCGACAGCAGACGACTTCATAAAATGGTGCCAGTATATTGAGACAATGCATCAAAAATGAATTACAACTATGAGAGAGGAAGTTTAGAAGACACTTGGATTGCATGGCGAAGAAAAAACTGAGACGCTTGAACAGGTCATAACGGAGGAAGTGGAACAGACATTGAACCCAATGCCTCGTCCTTCATTTCCCTTTAAAACGGTGAAAAAGTCGAGACCCAGGCGGAGTTACGTTCCTACGACGCCACACGAGAAACCTGTTTGGGCACAAGGAAGACTGACGTCTGGAGGACCCTGGATAACTAACCAATATGTTTCCACCTGGACGTGTGCTATTGTGCATAAAGGCGGCAGATATTTGATGACGCCCGTGCCAGAAGACAGCAGACCGATGTTAGCCGACGCCAACTCCAGGACGACGAATATGAACAAGAAGATGTGGGTGTAGGACGACGTAGGTCACCATCGCTGCAAGCTAGCCACTGGAGAGGACGCTTCCCAACACGCCGATCAAGGTCTCCATCGCCGTTTAGAAGCTCCAGCCGATCACCTAGCCACCGCAACCTGGAAAAGTAAAGGGTGCGACCTTCCTTGGAGGTGAGGCCGCCGAAGAGAAAAATCCTCTGCCGTCGATCACTCCAAAAATAACAGGAAACTATATCAATCTCCTCATGGATGGCCGACCAGCACAAGCTCTTGTGGACTCTGGAGCATCATATTCAGTCATTTCGGAGAAGTACCGTCGCCGGTTATAGTAAATCGTATTAGTCGAGAGCAAAACATCTGTGCTGAAGGTGGCTAATGGAAGATATGTAAAACCTACAGGAAGATGTATCATTCGTGTGGGTATAAGTGACCATACATAGCCATTAGAATTAATCGTCTTACAAGAGTGTAGTCACGACATCATTCTCAGATGGGATTTTTGAAAGCTTTTCAGGAAATTATAGATTGTACTCACTCGAAGATTATATTAGACGAGATGAGATACCGTGCACAGGAAGATGCGCATCCGAGTGTGTGAGGAGTATGTGTGCTGGATGAAGTGATCATTCCTGCAATCAGCGCTAGAAAGGTAACTGTCTTGTGTCATGCCATGCATCAGCCCATGGATCTTGTGGTGGAATGTAAGAGAAGCATACCACTGAAGAATAACTTGGTCATCCCAGCCTCTGTCGTCTCGTTTACGAATGGATTCGGTGAATTATGGATAGTTAACTGTCACCGAGAACCGCAGATCCTTCCAGGGCACATGTGAGTAGCAAACGCTGAGCTGTTAATTGCAAAACAGCTGAGCATCATAGAAACTTCCCATGCCGAGTCTGTGGGCGAAATTAGCGTTACCACTACGAGACAAGATCTTCTAGCTCGACCATCATCAGATATCACCAAGGAACAACAGAAGAAGCTACTTGCCATTCTTCAAGAGTTCTCTGAATGCTTCAATCCACAGGTGAAGAAGAAATTAGACAAATCGACGGTGAAGCACCAGATTAGCACTGGAAACCATTAACCAATAAGCCAGAGAGCATACCATGTGTCTTCGCGACGAGGTAGAGAAAATGATGCAGAATGACATCATTTAGTCTTCGCAGAGCCCATGGTCGTCATCAGTGGTTCTCATCAGGAAGAAGGATGACAGTTGCCGTTTTTGTGTTGATTACAAGAAGCTTAATAAGATAATGAAAAAGGGCGTTTACCCTCTTCCACGAATTGACGATGCATTAGATTGTCTGAAGGGGGCTAAGTTTTTCTCAACCATGGACATGTACTCAGGATACTGGCAAATCGAAGTAGATGAGGCTGATCGTGAGAAAATTACATTCATCATCCCTGATGGCCTGTATGAGTTTAAGGTAATGTCATTTGGTTTGTGTAATGAACCAGCAACTTTTCAATGGATGGTGGATAATCTTCTAAGGCACCTGAAGTGGAAGATGTGTCTTTGTTACTTAGATGACATAGTGTTCCCAGAGACATTTGATGATCATATTAGGAGACCGAGGGTCGTTCTTAAGTGTCTCCAACAAGGCGGACTGAAACGTAATCGAAGAAAGTGTCTCTTGGGAGCAAAAAAAAGCAATAATACTTGGACACCTTGTGTCAAACGAAGGTGTGTGGCCAGACCCAGAAAAAGTAGATCTATAACGGAATTTTCTATTCCTAAAAGTATTATAGATGTGAGAATCTTCCTCAGATTATGTTGTTATTACCGTTGTTTTATCAAACACTTTTGTATCAAAGCCAGGCCACTCCAAGAGTTGTTAAAAGCTGATGCTAAAGTTACCTGGGGTGGTGCTCAACAAGATTCTTTCTATGTACTGCGAAAAGCTCTGACGACTGACCCTGTACTTGGTCTGTATGATAAGAGATCACCTGCAGAACGGCTATGGGAACGGTGCTGTTGTGGTGCAAATTTCGTATGGGGACACTTACAAAAGCCGAGAGAAACTATTCAACTACAGAAAGAGAATGTCTTGCTGTGATCTGAGCCATGTGCAAATTTCGACTGTATCTCTATGGAAGGCCATTCACAGTTGTTACATACCACCATTAACTTTGCTGGTTGATTGGTCTTAAGGATCTAGCAGGACAACTCGCCAGGTGGGCTGTCTTCAAGAGTATGACATTACCATAGTGTACAAAAGTGGGAGAAAACACCAAGATGCCGACTGTCTCTCAAGAAACCCTGTGCAAGACCCTCAAGGGTTGGATGAAGATGGTGACTGGCTCGCTGCACTCCAGGATCTCTTTGCTGAACAGAAGAACGACGCCAAGATACCTCAAATTATGCTTGCCTTAAATCGATCAGAGTATGTGAAAGGACAGTTTAAGGTAGCTAATGGATTACTTTGCAAGAAAAACTTTGATTCGTTTGGAAATAGGTGGCTACCAGTGATTCCTAAACATATGTGCTTAGATGTTCTACAAAAATTCCTTGACACACCTGAAACTGGACATTTAGGATTTATTAAGATCTACGATAGGATCCGCAAGAGATTTTTCTGGCCAGGTTTATTTAGGAGTGTCCGTCACTATGTGTTGCACTGTAGAGAGTGCCAGAGAAACCACTTGGAAGACTCATACCAATTCGACCATCCGAAACGCCTTTCCAGCGTGTTGGGATTGACCTCCTCGGACGATTCCCAACGTCTGCTAGTGGCAATAGATGTATTATTGTTTACACTGATTATCTGACACGCTATGTCATTACAAAAGCCGTTAAGACAGCATTCGAGGTAGCCAAATTCATCGTGGTAGACATTGTATTAAAACACGGTGCCCCAAGGTCGTTAATTACGGATCGAGGGAAAGATTTTCAATCGAATCTCGTGACAGAGATAAACCGTCGGTGCAACTTGACGACTGCCTGCCATCCGCAAATTAATAGGCTTACTGAGTGCCTTAATAAGAACTTGGCCGACATGCTATCAATGTTCGTCGATGTTGAGCAGAGCAACTGGGATGAGGTTCTATGTTTCGTGACGTTTACCTATAACACCGCCAAACAAGACACCACAGGATTTATGCCATTTTTCCTGGTGCATGGGCGTAAGGCTACTTCGACGATGGACACCGTGATTCCGTTACATCCTGACGACGTGGACGACGACTACATCGGCCAGGTGTTAACCAGAGATGAGGAAGCTCGGCAGTTAGCTCGACTCCACACGCTGCCGGCTCAAGAAAACAGTCGACGAAGGTATGACGCGAGCCACCGCCCTGTTGTCTACCAGCCTGGTGACCTCGTCTGGATCTTCACTCCTGTCTGGAAGGTTGGTCTCTCTGAGAAGCTCCTCAGGCGCTACTTTGAACCTTGTAAGGTTGTAAGACAGTTGTCTGATGTTACTTATGAAGTTGAAGATTTCGACCCGACGCAAGACGATGAAAGATCAGAGACACGGTCCACATCCTTCGAATGAAGCCCTATAAGGATCCCGCAGCCCAGGGTAAATTCGAAGCTCCAGCGACAGGCAACAAGCGGAAAGGTGTCGAAGAGTGTAGCGGCAAAGGCAGTTTTAAGAAGATCACCGCCGGGTTGAGCATCAGTCATCGGGAGTCGGAGTATGCAGGACCGATGACTCGTTCCCAGACTAGGACGACGTAACGCCGAGACGCTGTTCTCTTAAGGGTGGAGCAACGTCGCAGAAGAAGTTCAGTAGCACAGTCACCGTGGTGTAGTGGTTATGATGCTAGACTGTTGCATGAAGGGTCGTGAGTTCTAAATCCACCTGGACTGTAAAATTTTACTTTCTATATTGGGTTCAAGTACATTCTAGAAATGCCCACAAACGTCAAGAATCATTGTACTGGAATGTTCTGTAACTGTATATATACTGTATGCGTCCTAGGCAGTTCGCTCGGCGCTCTTGTATGTGCATGTGCTGAATAAACCCTCGTTAAGTGAAGTCAGTGTTCGTCATTCATCTGTTTACACCTTCTTCTACATGACAATATATCAGGAGTAAATCTAATGATTATCTCTATCTAGAAGTCTGTAAATGTATGTGTATACGAATTAGCTTATTTTAAACTGGTCTAATCTTTTAAATACAATACTTTGCGTGTCCTATATCCTTGTAAAAAGAGAGATCTACGGATGAATAAAGTTGCTACTACTACTACTACTACTACTACTACATACATACACCTGCTCACAACACTCACGTAAGTTGGGATCTGTCTGAATGGGCAATTTCCAGTTACTTGAGGGATGCCAATTTTATATTACTAACAAAACACAACCAGCAGTTTCACAACTGATGTAAGAGTCTACATCCAGTGGGGAGTAATGTATTCATTGTTATTAAGAGAGAGAAAGAAATATTGAAAAACTGTCACCTTTCTCCACAGATACAGAAGTAGAGATGCTTATAGGATCACCAGAATCTTTTAAGAGGTTGGGAAATGGTACACCCTATCTCAAGACAGCAGGATCTTCCAAAGCAAGGCATCCGATAAATGCCAAATTAGTAGAAGAGTGCACTATAATTGCAGAGTTACACACAGCCCTAAATTGTGATAAATGTGTAGTCATCTGTCGAGAGATTATACATCTCAATACCAAAAAAATGCACTAAGAGTTGAAAGACGAAGAAATGACAGAAGTACAAAATATTATGAGAAGAGTGAATGGTAAGGTCAGAAGACGTCAACCTTTACTTCTCACATTTACTATAAATTGCCTAACAACGTTAAAGAAGGTTTCATTTACTTTGTTCCTGTACTGCTCCATCCACGTGTGGGAAGTTCTTACAAAAACATCAGGTATGGAGCAGGGAATGGTCAATCTCCACGTAGGATGTACATTGTCAGAAAATAAGTACACCTGGAAAGACGACATCGATTTTGATCCGGTGACAGCAAATGCCAAGTGGGGGATAGTGGATGTACTGATAATGGTTTCAGTGTCGTCCACCAACAGATAACATAGTGGCATACCTACCAGAGCGCTATCCGTGTCTACCCTTTAACGGAGAATACCCACAGCCAGAAGGCTCAGTGTGATGCAAACGTCTCAAGCAAGCACGCAACCATGCCACGGAGATGCAGCCATGTTTCCTACAGCCAAGTGAGCGAGTTTGAAAGGGGTCAAATCGTGGGCTTTCGAGTGGTGGGATGGTCGTTTTGGAGAATTTCTACACAAGTTGGATGTGCTGCGTCAATTGTGAAATGATGCTGGTATCAGTGGTCATGTGAACATAACTCGCATCTATAGAGCACAGAACACAGATGCCTGTCAGGATCAACGTGAGGGCAGCAGTGGCAGGTATAACAGTTACCACAGCACAGATAAGACGGCCTGTAAGGTCACACATGTCTACACGAACTCTTGCGAACTGTTTATTAGCAGTGGGACTGTGGGCAAGCACTCTTCTAGCCTGTCTTCCTCTCATATGAAAGCACTATGTGTATGGCTTGACTGTCACCGCCAGAGAATCACTTGGATGATGGAACGGCATGTTGTGGTCTTCAACAATGAAACCAGATTCTGCCCACATGCAAGTAATGGTAATTTGTGCATATGACGTAGACTTGGTGAGCACTGTCTCATGGAGTGAATTTGTTTGAGACGTACTTCCTCCTCTCCAGGCTTATAGTCTGGGGTGTGATAAGCTACAACTGTCGTTCACCTTTGTATTTATGGAGGTGACACCAGCAAACACTAGGCATGTGCAGAATGTTGTTAGACCTGTTCTTTTGCCATTCTTCGAACAGGAAGGAAATGTGTCAGGAAGGTGACATGTTGTTCCAACAGGATAATGCTCACTCCCACACTGCTCGTGAAACTCAACATGCCCTGTAGGATGTGCAGCAAGTTCCTTGGCCAGCGTAGGCTCTGGACTTGTCTCCAACAGAGCACGTGTGGAATATGATGGTTGAGAAGTGACTCATGCAACTTGTCAACCAACAACTCTTACAGAACTACATGAACAGTTTGAGCAGGCATGACGTAACACTACCCAGGACAGTATTCGCGATCTGTACATCTGACTGGATGCCAGAGTCGGTGCTTGCATTGCCACCCATGGAGGCTACATCATGTACTAATATGGGAGTTTCAGCATGGGTTGATACCTGGTACCTCATAATCGCTTGTGCTATTGATCTGAAAATGTAGTCGTTTCATTTAGTCTATATTCACTGTTGCAACAATAAATCTTGAGTGAACTGAAAGTTTCTAAAAGTGTGTACTAACGTATTTCTGACAGTGTATATAGAAAATTATGTACATGTTGGTGCACAGACAATGACAGCTGATAAAAGGACAGCAACTGCACATAAAAATGTAGCTGCAAACCCCCATTACAGATTAAATTAACATCTTGAAATACAACAGAAGCAGTTTTGGTAGGAGGATATATCTTGAGAAGAGCAATGTATCCTAATGGAAAACAGTGAAAGAGAAGCTAACGATTGGCTCTATTCCTAAAATCTAAACAAAGGGCCGGGAACCTGATGCCTAAAATATCTGGAACAAACTGTCAGACGGTCCACAGTGGTCTTGTCTGGCCAATCTGATGACCTGTCACGCAATAAGTATGAATGTCAAAGTCTGCCTGAGGGAACTTGCATGTCCCTCCAGTAACCTCTTCTCCATTACGAATTCCTTGCCTGGTGCAGTGACAAAGGAAAGGAGGAAAATAATATCATTGCCAAGATGGGTACCATACTACAGTGAGACTCCAATGAGTTTAAAACAAATGTAGAGCAACAATGGTTTCCATCACTTGGAAGACGAATGTACGAGCGTCACTCCAAAAGAAATGCACACTATTTTTAAAAAAAAAATCATCTTTTATTCTACATGTTTGAAAGTTTTACATGGTGTAGATACATCCTTTAGGAACAATATTTTCATTTCTCCACATAATTTCCATCCCTCTCAACTGCCTTGCGCCATCTTGGAAACAGCGCCTGTATACCCGCATGGTAAACTTCTGCACCAACCTGTTGGAGCCACTGTTTGGTAGCATGCACAAGGGAGTCATCATCTTCAAACCTTGTTCCACCAAGAGAGTCTTTCAGTTTCCCAAAGAGATGATAGTCACATGGAGCCAGGTCAGGACTGTAAGGCGGGTGTTATAGTGTTGTCCGTCCGAGTTTTGTGATCGCTTCCATGGTTTTTTGACTGACATGTGGCCGTGCATTGTTGTGCAGCAGCGGAACATCCAGCTTTTGGCGATGAGGTCGAACATGACTCAGTCGAGCTTGAAGTTTCTTCAGTGTCATCACATATGCATCAGAATTTATGGTGGTTCAATTTGGCATGATGTCCAGAAGCAAGAGTCCTTCGGAATCGAAAAACAGTGTAGCCATAACTTTTCCAGCAGAAGGTGTGGTTTTGAATTTTTTTTTTTTCTTGGGTGAATTTGCGTGATGCCACTCCATTGATTGTCTCTTCGTCTCTGGTGAAAAATGATGGAGCCATGTTTCATGACGCGTCACAATTATTCCAAGAAATTCATCTCCACCATTCTTGTACTGTTCCAAAAGTTTGCTGCATACCGTTTTTCTTGTTTCTTTGTGAGTCACTGTCAACATCCTGGGGACCCACCTGGCACAAACCTTTTTTAACGCCAACACTTTCAGTATTCTGCAAACACTCCCTTCCCCTATCCCAACGTAGCGTGACAATTCGTTCACTGTGATGCGTCTGTCAGCATTCACCAATTCGTTAACTCTCTGCACATTGTCTGGAGCGTGTGCAGTACGAGGCCTGCTGCTGCGAGGACAATCCTCAATATTGGCGTTCCCGCTTTCATCACGTAACTTTCTTGCCCACCTACTAACTATACTGCGATCGACAGCAGCATCTCCATACACCTTATTCAACCTCTGGTGGATGTTTCCTTCTGTCTCGTTTTCACAGTACAGGAATTCTATGAAAGCACATTGCTTGTGACGAACGTCAAGTGTAGCAGCCATATTGAAGACATGCTGTGAAGGCGCCACTCACGGGAACAGGTTGAACTAAGTTTGAAAACAAGTGGGAGGGATGTATCTACACGCTGTACAACTTTCACACATGCAGAATGAAAACTGTATTTTTACAAAAATAGTGTGCATTTCTTTTTGAGTGACTCTCGTATATATGTCTCCAAGAGGGACACTTCAAAGTTTCTGACGCTCTTGTGCTATATGGTTACAAAAAGTATTACCTCAGTAGGAGACAGAAGTGGCTATTTTTGAAACAATGCATACCATTTCTCACCTCTCCTCCTCATCACTAGCCTATAAATAGTCACTGCACCAGTGAACATGCATCAAATGTTAAGCATATGTACCCTGTGCTTGCACCCATATGAAGTGATTGTACAGGACAGAAGATCGTCGGGGAGTAATGTAAAGTTTCAGTTACCACCTCGGGGGGGGGGGGGGGGGGACAAGCTGTGACCATGGTGTGTATTGATTGTCTAATTCTATACATATTCACACTTGAGTCCAACCATTTTTTTTCCCCAACGATAGATGACTTGACAAACTTTGGTTGTAGAAGTCTGCATTTTGGATGTTCAGGAAATATTCCACTTCGAAAACAAACGTATTGTCATTCTGAAAATGCCTACTATGCAATGGTTTTTTCATCTGAGAAAAGAAGTAGTAGTCAATGGGTGAAATGATGCAGTCTCAAGAGAATACAGGGAGAGTACATAATGAACTGCCATGGAGCAAAATGATCCCTTTCTTCAGAATCCTGCCACACGTCCTCACGATATTTCGACAGTCTGCTCCTGTGACCGTTTGCGCCTTAGAAGCATAATCTATTAGTGGTAAACCATGGCAGTTTCAAAAGAATATTCACAAGGGGAAGACCTGAGACACGGCCCACAGATTCGCCTCATATTTGGCAGGTCGTTCAAGCACAAGCTAAAATCATGGACTCCAAGATATTTTGGCTCAACAACGCCCTACTTTTGAGGAAACTGAGTGCAAACGACTCAGAATTGATGAGATGGACAAATAATAGACAACTTGAGCATTTGTCTGTAAAAACGTCTCTAGAACTAGATTACTGAAGCCCCGTAAATTTTTTTTATAGTCGTTGGTATCTTTTCGCGGTTCCCGCAAACCTGGGCACAACAGCGACACATGCTCTTGAGTACCTTTACGGCAAAAATTGTTGTTAACAATGTTAAAATTCTTGGCGTAAACTTCAGCTGTCTTTTATTTTCCACAATTCACTACTAGTTTCGGTCAATGAGCATTATCAAGCTTAGATGGCATAAACAACAGAAAAATTATACCATAATTCGAACAAAAATAATTTGTTCTTTTTAGCCCACCACAGTACGTAAAAAATTTCTCATAATAATAACTGTGTACGATAATCTTCGTTTAGAAACAAGTCCACATCAACAGCTAGTAACACACGGACAGATGTAACTGAAAGATGGCTGATTTATTTATTGCCTGAGTACTGGGGTTTGCTGACACTTGTGCTCTTATAGTAAATATCACGGATGTTTAGTAATGGCGTGCCTATTTTCTAATAGTGGACATAAAATTGTTTTATCGCTTAGATTTTTTCTTAGTGTGACATCTTAGGTGAAATATCAAGCAGTCACAGTTCGAAAAGTACAATCGGCACAATATGAACGGTTTTGAGTATTTTTTTTTTTTTTTTTTTTTTTTTTTTTTGTCGCTAACACGGATGATTCGTTTGAAGAAGCTGATGAAGACATACAATCGAGAATTTCACGAAGAGGATGATTTTCTTAAGAAAAATAATGTTGTTGCACCCCTGACAATGATGTAGGACACAGGGTTTGAAGCTGCAAATAAACAAAAGGGGTAGCAGGAAGAAGATTTTCTCATTTTGGAGTTATATTAATTACGATAATTTGTAACTAGTGCATAACAGATTATGAATTCTTTTCAAATAACATTTTGAGTAATATAATTGTCATTAGAGGTTATAAAACAGGACATCTTGTACTTATATTGTACGTAACATACCAATGGAGATCTAAAAATAGTAATAAACTGGTGAATAATCTATAAATTAAGATTCTTGTTGAATAAGATTTGGAGTAGTAAAATATTTATCATGTAGCAATGTAACATTTCTTAATCACGACCCCCCCCCCCCTCCCCCCGCGCCTTTTAGGGCTTTAGGGATGGTCATGGTTCATGTATAATTGAAAAAGCTGAAGAAATATGTGAATGAAATCACTCAAATCCGGAGAGTGAGGAAAAACATTCGTTATAGCTTACATGGCCGCAGAGACTAATTTCGTTTGACTTGCCATGGCTGTAGAAAATGTTAATAATTTTAATTACATGTAAGATCAAAGAATGTTTACAATTTTAGTTACATATTAATCTTAACTAGAAGTTGCACAGGCTTTCAGGGGAATGAAGTAACGAGTCCCGACACAATCAGAAGCTTTGTTTCTCAGCTGCCGACCAAACACTTCACTCAGGATTCTTTTGATGGTTCGCCAAGGTTATGAGGGTCGAGGTCACAAGCATCAGTGGTAACCTTTTGATGCACATAATGGAAGAATTTCTAGTGGAAGTAAGAATGATAGTCACACATTAATATAAACACACGTCGAGGAAACCTTCCAAGCGAATGTTCCTGACAGATATTGCAGAGGGCTGTGTGTATCCAGAATCAATGTAAAACGGAAAAAAGCTCACAGAGGGGCAGATAAAGGAGAGTAGAATTCAGGGAGTAATCAGTGCAGCCGGAGTGCTTTGACGCTGCTGAGTAGCGCCTGGTGGGGCAATAGACTCTTCATTTACGAGAAGTTCGTGATAAATTAAGTAGCAGTTTTCAATATTCATTAGGATAGCATTGAACAGAGACTTCCTGTCTCTGTTTCAAAGTGCTAAGTTAGAGGAATTTCAGTGAATAGCAGGAACTAGTTACAGATTCGTACTTGTCTCCTATACTGTAGGGCAAGTGCCCACTACCGTGCGAGGTGTCGCAGTGGTTAGCACACTGGACTCGCATTCGGGAGGACGACCTATCAATAACGCGTCTGGTCATCCTGATTTAGGTTTTCCGTGATTTCCATAAATCGCTCCAGGCAAATGCCGGGAAGGTTCCTTTGAAAGGGCACGGCCGACTTCCTTCCCTGTTCTTCCCTAATCCGATGAGACCGATGACTTCGCTGTCTAATCTCCTCCCCCAAACAACCCAGCCCAACGAAGTGCCCACTGATTGACAGCGAATTATTAAGAAATGTTCACGGTTTATGATTTAAGCCAACTGGCCAGTAGTTATCAGAAGGAATGGCAATGAAAGCACTCGTTTCTGATAACGGTCCTCCATAGTGATTACTGAAAGCATCTGACATTCTGGTAAGGGGTTTGACCTGATACTTGAATAAACAAACGTGTTGGTTAGAACAATAAACGAACTGACTAAAAGTAATAACTTGCTACTTCAGCAGATCAGTCGTACTAACGCTACAAGAATTACCAACATGTTGTAACCGAACACTAATCCCAATCAAGGGGAGCTCTCTCATCTCCGCTATACATGTTGACAAGCAAACTAACTGAATCCATATTGTCACTAAGATCCTGGCTAAGCCACGCAGATAACACCGAATCCAAAAGAAAAAAAAGTTGGTGTAGGGAAACTATGCCGGGACATGACATACTGAAAAAAAGGAATAAACAGGAAAACAATAGACTGGCCCATCGATCGTTAAAATCTGTCGGTTTTCCTATCACTAGGTGGGACTTCAATTGCACCTGTGACGTAGCGTGTAACTACCCCTTCTCCATATGGGAGCAAGTTTGTGTGCTGTCTGTGGGTCATTACACAAGGTCTGGTCATGACAGGGTCCATTACACTTACGTACCACTCGGGCCTTCGGGATCCTCCACCGCCAATACCACACGACTCGTTCTTTTCCTTTCATTTACACAGAGTGGTTACCTTCAGGGCAGACAGCAACTGTCGCACAGCGGCGGCGGCGTCTCGCTCGCTGTAGTGGCCACGGCCGGCCAGTCGCTCCAGAAGTTCGCCGCCGGACATCAGCTCCGCCACCAGCTGCACCTCCGATTCGGTCTCCAACACGTCGCGCACCTGCACCTGCAACGTCATCCCACTATATAGCGAAACTCGCCGCTAAGTGTCAGGGGCGGCTGACCCGCAAGTAAGGGATGGTTATAATTAAACTGACGGTCTTCCAAGTGCTGCGATGAGGGTTGTACACACTACAGAGCGCTGAAGCATCTTAGGTACGTTCATTAATCGGTGTGCTCACGGAGTATCCTGACAAAACAATAGTTCAACCTTCTATCACCAGGTGAAAATAAAGCGCTGTAAGCAGGCAGAATATGATGTGGGTGCAGCAAGAGGGGAGGAACGATCAACAACTACATAACTTTGGTTCTGGTACGTTTAGTAGAACATGGTCACAAGTTACATAAGGTGTTGAATACGGTCTCGCCACTGAGCAACATGCTGTATCCATAACATGGCACGTTCGACAGTTGCTCGCTGCATATCCAGTGTAATCAGAGTGATGGGTCATCGCATGCTATCATTCATATTAGGGAGAGCCTGGATACATCCGTGATAGTCACGATCTTTCAGATATTCGCACAAACAGGCCTCACATGGATTTAGGTCGGGGTATCGCGCTGGACTGTGCCTGTTCAGTCCGGTCTAGGCATCAGCGCAGTTTGTTTATGAATAGTGCACACTTCGTATATGGATTCAGAGCCTGAGGCCGAAGAACAAAAACCGAACAGAGTTCCAAAGAGGGCAGATTGTGGGGCCCGATTAGCTGGAGCATCAGTAAGAAAGACAGCCGACTTTTTGTTGGTTCAAGAGCGACTGTTTCAACAGTCATGACAGCCTACACAAAACATAGTAAGACATCACTGTGTAAACGTAATAGTGGTCGTAAATAAAAACTAAATGACAGAGATCTTGGTGCACTAAGACGAATTGTGTCAAAACAACACATAACTATGGCGGCTAAAGTGACTGTAGAGCTCAATGGCCATCTTCGAGACACTGCATCAATCGATACTGTCCACTGACAACTCCATAAAGCCAATATTCGTAGATGAGCTGTTATACCGAAACCATTAGTGACAACAACCAACGCAAAGAAACATGGTTTCAGGAGCATAAATCCTGGATGGCTGATCTGTGGAAACACGTCATATGGTCCGACGAGTCAATGTGCTCGTTATTTTTAACATCGGGCTGGATTTACGTCTAGAGAGCGCCAAAAGAAGCCTACAGTCCTAAGTTACTTGATCCCAATGTTTAAACATGGAAGTCGATGTGTGGTGGTATGGGCAGTCATATCACGGCATTCAGCTGGTCCCATTATTAGTCTCAAAAGCCGTGTTACAGCCAACTATTATGTGAACACTTTAGGAGATGAGGTGCACCTCCATGATTCAAATGTTGTTCCCCAACAGTGACGCCATATTTGAGGTCGATAATGCACCACAGTCGTGGTATGAGAAGCCTGCACTACCCTCTTGCGTCTTCCCTGGTCAGCACAGTTACCGGATTTGAACGTCGTCGAAGCCTTGTGGGCTGTATTCTAGAGCAGACTCCAGACCAGATTTCCGCTTCCCTCGTCACTACAGGAGTTAGAAGAGGTTCTGATTGAAGAGTGGCATAGCATTCCACTGGAGACTATACAATAGTTATATGCCAGAATTCCAAGAAGAATCGTAGCAGTATTACAGCCAAATGGTGTCCAATCCCTTATCAATAAACCACTCTCAAGTAAGTTCATGTGTTCACATTATTTTGCCTATCCCCTGTATCTTCATTTGGTTCACATTCTGAATCTTGGATAGTACTGTAAAATAAACCACAAAATATTTTGAACAATTGACCATGGGGGAGGGAATCTCCAGGAGACAGCTCGAGCACTGGCTGCAGAATCTCAGGCGCGTGCTGCACGTTCGGCTACTGCTACAGCTACAGCAACTTCATCAACAGCTACCATGGGTATGGGCCGCCGCCCTCTTCCTGCTGCTCTAACTAATTCACATGTTTCTTCAAATTTCTTGATCATCTTTTTTAGCCGATTTATTGACACTGGGCCACCTTGCAGCTGTTTCTGTCGACGATATTCCAACACTGCAGCGCTGCTATAACTGCCGTTCTGATAAAACAACTTTGCCAGCAGTGCACGATCTTTTTTCCGTAAACCATTGCATTTTGATGGAAAACGTCAACCTTCTTAACCCTTTATACCAACAGTCATTTCACAAAAGAAATCAACAAACGTTACCAAGCGGCGAACAGGATACTAACATCAAAACAGGAAACATTTCACATTCTGACTGCTTATAGAGCTTTTTTTCGCCTGGTGGCGGGAAGTGGAACTATTGTTTTTTCGACGTACTTCACAAGTCTTCCTGGGATGTATACAACCAGCACTGCCGCCTTCCGAACACCGTCGGTATAATTATACCCATCCAGTATAAAATGGGGCCGGGAGAAATGTGTTATCAGCAGAGAAACAGTAAGAGGACAAAGGGTCGCTCAGGGGAGCACAGCCAGCCGTGGTGGCCGAGCGGTTCTAGGCGCTACAGTCTGGAACCGCGCGACCGCTACTGTCGCAGGTTCGAATCCTGCCTCGGGCATGGATGTGTATGGTGTCCTTAGGTTAGTTAGGTTTAAGTAGTTGTAAGTTCTAGGGGACTGATGACCTCAAAAGTTAAGTCCTATAGTGCTCAGAGCCATTTGAACCATTTTTGAGGGGAGCACAGCGACTTCCGACGTGGACTAGACATTTGATGTCACCTGAATAATAAATACACCAAGGACATTCCAACTCATCTTAAGCTCCCAAGTCGACATTTGGAGATGTACACTGCACAACGTTATTAAAGGATCACTTATTCGAAACAGTGTAATTATTTCCAACTGCGACCCAGAAGTTTACAATTTGGCTCAAACGTGCCTACAACATTCCTCTCTAATGATGCAAAATTGTGGAGTTCTGCGACGTCATCCTCAGACTGGACGACGCTTAAAACAGCGAGGTGTCCACAAATGCGAAAAAAGGGCCAATACTCAGAAGTTCATGCAAAGTGTAAGGTGGGTTAGCTACGTCATATTGGCACAAAATGTCACCACAATTCTCCTAGTTCCACCGTGGACCTGTCACACGATGAGAAGATTTCACATCCCCTCTCAGCCTCGCATCAACCCGCTTTTGACACCTCTGCGATCGAAGGAGAACCGCGGCGACCAGCACTGAAATCACGCGGTCTTGTGGATGGCCGAGGAAAACATTTCAGACAACTTTCCTCAGAGCCGACGCGAAGAGGCTTTGTGATGTAGCAGAAAGGACGTCTATGAAATCACCATTTCCTAAGGGCGTTGATTCCTACTCATTTCGCGGTCGAAAACAACAGTTTGCTGTATATGAGCAGTAGGACGACATTCTCGACAATTTTTGACACTTCTGATACTCCCGGATATTTCCGCCGTTCTCCGTCTGGAGGTGTTAGCAGTGTCTTAGGGGATCAAGGACATCGTCCTTTTGCTCAACACACTGGAACCTTAGTTTTAGAACGCGAAATGAGTGGGGATCAACGCTTCAAGGGAAGGGTGGTTTCGTTGACACCTTTCTGCCACCCCATGAGGCCTTTTCGTGTCGACTCCAAGCGGCGTTGGGTCTGAAATGTTTTCCTCAGTCACCCATAAGAAAAACGGTTGGCTTCAACGTTGGTTGTCGCGGTTCTGTGCTCCAGCGCAGAGGCGTCGAATGTAGGGTGAAATATGGGTAAGAGGGGGTGTAACAACTTCCTATACTGTGACAGGTCTACGGTGACGCTGTGCAGAATTTTGGTGAAATCGGATGCTGTTGCGCGGTCATTGAGCCACCTTACACGTCACCTGAACTTCGGAGCTCTGGCCTTTTTTTTCTCATGTGTCTACACCTTGCTACTGAAGCGTCTTCAGCCGGCCGCGGTGGTCTCGCGGTTCTAGGCGCGCAGTCCGGAACCGTGCTACTGCTACGGTCGCAGGTTCGAATCCTGCCTCGGGCATGGATGTGTGTGATGTCCTTAGGTTAGTTAGGTTTAAGTAGTCCTAAGTTCTAGGGGACTAATGACCACAGCAGTTGAGTCCCATAGTGCTCAGAGTCATTTGAACCATTTTTTTGAAGCGTCTTCGAGCCCGAGGCTGACGTTCCACAGTGCCACGCTTTTGCACCAGAACAGAAACAGGTTGTAGGCACCTTTGACTAAAATTTCAAAGTTTGCGTCGCAGTGGGAGATAATTACAGGGTTTCGAAAAACTGACACTGCAATTGTGTTGCGCAGTGTCGTTACCAAGTGGAAACGACAAGGGACAACGGAGCTAGATCAAAACCAGAGAGACTTTACGTAATGACGGGCGGGGAATGTCGAACACAGCGGAGTGAGTCTGTAGAAAATAGCGTGAAATCAGCTGAGGCAATCACTCGCAGAGTTTCCAATTGCTGCCAGCACTGAACGGGCGTAGCAACTTCAAAAGAACAGGGTACAGTGGTTTAGCAGCTCCTCACAAGCGTTTCTATAGTCAACGCTAAGCGATGCTTGAGGTGGTGTAAGAAACGGTGGTTCGCAGTGATAAATCACGCTGTACCCTGTGACAGTCCCATGGTCCAATGGAAGCCTTTGAACTTGGCGAATGCATGGATAACGTTGTCATCATATATAGTGTGGACGCTAAATTACAGAGGTGGTGCTGTTACAGTAATGTGGGGAAGGAGGGGCAGTGTTTCTGGTTTGGGTGAGGCCACTTACTGCGCGTGAGAAAGGGCTGCAGGGTGATAGGAACATATTTTACATTATTGTGTACTGCATACAGTAGAGGAACAGTTCGGGGATGAGCAATGTTTGTAGTTAGATAGATAACCATTTGTTCCATAGATAAAATTCACGATAAACGTAATGATGTGCAACGGTTGGCCTCTTGTATAAAGCGGAAATAAAATTTACCAGTAGTTTCCTGTATACAACAATTTTCCAGATACTGTGATGGGGTATTGTGCCGTGTACGGATGAGTGATTTTATGTGTACTAACGACTGTGACAAAGGTTAATTTTTTTAGTCCTTCATGAAATAACGTGCGCTGGATGTTCGTCTGATACTCCCATCCTTCTTGGTCAGTGTTGGCGTCATAATCACAATTAAAACTAGTAATGTGTAAATGTGACGCTGTCTGCGTGCTGGATATTTCTGTGGATCTTCGATATTTTCTGCCTTCTTGTATAAGACGCATTTCGTGACATGCCGATGGAACATATAATGATGTACCAATTCCGTACTGGTCGTATATTCAAGCGTTGCACCTCCAGCCCATTGCTTGAGCATGCTCATTGTCTCATTCGCTTTACGATGACGAGATTCGACAAATCAGTCCAATGTACATTTATACATGTACCAGTTTGTGTAGTATCTAGTCCTTCCTTTAACGATGTCTCTTTCCCACTATGTTAAATCTGATCTTTTCTGGGCCGTAGTCGTCCCTTTCTTTTTCTCTGTTTGCAGTGCTCCTTGGGCAACGTTATGGCTTTTGTTTTAACTCCAAGGGGCATTCCTCCGTAGTTTATTACCGTTCATACGAATTCTCACCCGGCATTGATGAAGCAGAGCTTGAATGCGATGCGGAAATTTCAGAAACGATAATGTTTCACTAGTCTCGAAGTCTTATATCTCATCCCCTTCAGCTCCGACTTCGTGGTACACTTCTTCATCAACAAAACATATTTACTTCTCCAGATCCAAAAGTCGCTCGCCAATCGCCGCTCCTATCAATTTTGAATGCCGGTAAATAGAGCTGCCTGCTTCGGGTAATGCATCTCTCTTGCAATTCTTCCACAAATAAAAACACACTGTCGATCTTTTCCGCTTCACTTCCTCTGTGGCCAGTTAACAAATGTTTATTTGATTCCTGGTCGAAGGCAGTATTCCTCGACTACTAAAATTGTTCAACTGAAACATTATAGTGAACAACCTGGATTACTACATAAACAAAAATGCAATTCACAACAAATTACATATTGCACGAAGCAGGTATTAATAACGGAACACGATTATAGTATTACTTCACAAAGCATAATTAAACTATTGCTGCTTCAACAGAAAACTATTTATTATACACTCCTGGAAATTGAAATAAGAACACCGTGAATTCATTGTCCCAGGAAGGGGAAACTTTATTGACACATTCCTGGGGTCAGATACATCACATGATCACACTGACAGAACCACAGGCACATAGACACAGGCAACAGAGCATGCACAATGTCGGCACTAGTACAGTGTATATCCACCTTTCGCAGCAATGCAGGCTGCTATTCTACCATGGAGACGATCGTAGAGATGCTGGATGTAGTCCTGTGGAACGGCTTGCCATGCCATTTCCACCTGGCGCCTCAGTTGGACCAGCGTTCGTGCTGGACGTGCAGACCGCGTGAGACGACGCTTCATCCAGTCCCAAACATGCTCAATGGGGGACAGATCCGGAGATCTTGCTGGCCAGGGTAGTTGACTTACACCTTCTAGAGCACGTTGGGTGGCACGGGATAGATGCGGACGTGCATTGTCGTGTTGGAACAGCAAGTTCCCTTGCCGGTCTAGGAATGGTAGAACGATGGGTTCGATGACGGTTTGGATGTACCATACACTATTCAGTGTCCCCTCGACGATCAGCAGAGGTGTACGGCCAGTGTAGGAGATCGCTTCCCACATCATGATGCCGGGTGTTGGCCCTGTGTGCCTCGGTCGTATGCAGTCCTGATTGTGGCGCTCACCTGCACGGCGCCAAACACGCATACGACCATCATTGGCACCAAGGCAGAAGCGACTCTCATCGCTGAAGACGACACGTCTCCATTCGTCCCTCCATTCACGCCTGTCGCGTCACCACTGCACGATGTTGGGGCGTGAGCGGAAGACGGCCTAACGGTGTTCGGGACCGTAGCCCAGCTTCATGGAGACGGTTGCGAATGGTCCTCGCCGTTACCCCAGGAACAACAGTGTCCCTAATTTGCTAGGAAGTGGCGGTGCGGTCCCCTACGGCAGTGCGTAGGATCCTACGGTCTTGGCGTGCGTCGCTGCGGTCCAGTCCCAGGTCGACGGGCACGTGCACCTTCCGCCGACCACTGGCGACAACATCGATGTACTGTGGAGACCTCACGCCCCACGTGTTGAGCAATTCGGCGGTACGTCCACCCGGCGTCCCGCATGCCCACTATACGCCCTCGCTCAAAGTCCGTCAATTGCACATACGGTTCACGTCCACGCTGTCGCGGCATGCTACCAGTGTTAAAGACTGCGATGGAGCTCCGTATGCCACGGCAAACTGGCTGACACTGACGGCGGCGGTGCACAAATGCTGCGCAGCTAGCGCCATTCGACGGCCAACACCGCGGTTCCTGGTGTGTCCGCTGTGCCGTGTGTGTGATCATTGCTTGTACAGCCCTCTCGCAGTGTCCGGAGCAAGTATGGTGGGTCTGACACACCGGTGTCAATGTGTTCTTTTTTCCATTTCCAGGAGAGTATTTACCCAAGTTATAGGAATGATGTTCAGACTGTGGGCTGTAGGATTTTGCCTTGTTAGTAGTGTTAGCGTTTTGACTTATCCTGGAGCGCCGGTACCCGTACGACGACGTACGGTTGAAGGAAACATCAATGTACGTTACTGTTCAGATAGTCAGCATAGGTCTAGACAATGTGTGCAGGCATTTACTCACAAAGTTGGTTTGTCAAACAACAGCAGTAGAACTACTGCTCTTCGCGGTGTATGAAAGCATGAAAGGAACACTGAAAGGTCTTCTTTCGTATCGGGATTGAAGAACATGATTCGCAAGCCCGAATTAATTCACTATTCGGGAGTTGCTTCTAGGAGAGGCCGACAGCCGATTGAGCCTCAGCCCTGGCTGAGAATGCTGGAGGCAATGGGCGATCTTTTAGTAGTGCGCGAGATGTGTCACGACAACAGAACATTCCATGATCCTTCGGTGTTCGGGACAGCAGTAGAGCAATCTCTAGTGCGGTTCCAGGCTGTCGTGGATGCAGATAGTTGTCACATTGAGAAACGTTTGTAGCTCGGAACCTACACATGGTATGCAATTAGCAAATGTTACTCTCTCACATGGAAATTAATATATGTTTCTTTCAGTGGTTTACTCGTTACTTCTCTTCTGTATGTCCTTACATATGTTTCTACAAAGTTTCATTGTCGTACGATCACTAGTTTCTCATAGGGGAACATCAAGTAGCGAAAGTTTGTTTATAACCAACTGTGTTTTATTCTACGGATGTACGATAAAATTTCACGCTCGAGGTTTGCAACGGACTAACGATACAAAGCAACTCCATCGTATCGTCACATATACCTTGATTGCCAATGAGGAACAGGAAATGAGGAAAACACACCTGGATTCCGGTACTTGCGTGTATTCTGTCCCGCGCCTCGATGTAAACCATACGTTGCGTGGTTAGGTGTCTGTGGTGCATCGTGGCGAATACGGACCGGATCTTCTCGGAGTTTGTTGTGTCACTTATGAAAGCGAAGTCTATGCAAAATCGTTGAATAAGCAAGAACACTGGGAATAACTGAAATCATCGAACCATCATAATTGCTCGAGACCTCGCGATATAGTGAGCCACAAACCATCTGTTAAAAAAAGGCAGAAAGTATAGGAATAAATATCTGTCGTATTACAGTTCCTCACTGTTAGCAGACATCGACTATCAAGTATGCCAAACGTCTGTTTCTTCGGCTTGCGAGGAAGACTTGAAAGATGAACCTCGGACCGTGTGTATAATTTAAATGATCTGACAATGGGCGTACCCAGGGAGGGGCAGGGGGAGGGGAGGGGACAGCTGCCCCCCCCCCCCCCCCCTAGAAGATATTTGAACTCGTTCGCGCAGATCCGGGAGTAATTTTTTCGTCTTCGGCACGTTATTGTCGGCAAATCCTAGAAGATTATTACTGAATTAAAATGTTGTAATTTTAAACAAGAGCGTTCTTATATTTAAAATGTTTATTGAAAGTAGTTTTTCACTAGTTTACTGTTTTATTTAATAAGAAGTGCTGTATGTTGCTCCCCCCCCCCCCCCCCCCCCCCCCCCCCCCCCCGTTCAGATCCTAGGGACGCCTCTGGATCTGCAGCTGAAGTCTATATTGCATACTGTCGACAGGTAAACAGAGACAGAAAAAATAGCTAGATGCTGAACTTTCCGTCTAGAAGGGCCAAATTTCATCGTATGTAATATTTTTTCCATTTTAGTATATTTTATATTTCAACAGGTGTCACGACAGCCAGATAACATTCTTCACTGGTACAGAAGTGAGACATTAGCACGTCTTGCTGCAGATGTAACCTGTTCGCAGTGGTCATGAAAGTAGAAATCAGAAGGGAAACCACGGCAGAAAGACAACAGAACACTGCATTAAACTCAAATTACCTGTCTTCTCCTATCAGTTTTCCCGGAACAGACTCCATTTTGTCGACCGTTAGTGAACTGGTCTCAGAGGTCATGAAAGTCGAAATCACAACTGAAAGCACGGCAGAACGCTAGTAGAACTGATAAAAGGTCGGCCAGAAAACGATTTTCAGTAACTGCATTAAATCCAAATTTCCTGCCTCCGCCAGTCAATTTCCCCGGAACAGACTCCATTTTACCGACAGTTCGCAGTAACTTCACAAAATGTTAGCGTACGTGGTGGCGCTCAACTTTACAGACATTGTTCATCAAAAACAAAATGCAAAACAGTTGCAAGCTTCCTAAGAAATCAATTGTTAATATCAGCTCTTCACGGAAAGTCACCAAAACGGGAAATGCTAATACTTTAGCACAGTCAGTGTCAACATGACGTTAGATATAGTGTGTGCGAGAAATAGAGCACTCGTCGATTACATGACGTACTGGTGACTAGCGCGAAGACATTAACTGTGATGTACAAAACAGCAAGATCTCCGCCTACCAGTGGCGAATCATTGAACACTGAATAATACTAACTCGAATTGAAATGATTACTTATATTCCGCAAACATGTAAGCAAGGCGCCACGATGGACCTGGAATTTGGAAGTATGACGAATTCTGGTATAAAAACAAATGCCACGTACACGCATGTGTCAGATTGAAAGGTTTCTCGCAGTCTAAATACTTCGCCAATGAAATTTCACCTATGACGCGTTTAGTTTACTAGCGCAATGCATTGAACGGCACAAAATTAAATATGTAATTTGAGTAAACATGCAAAGGCAACAAAAGGGGAAGAAAGAAAAATCGAAAAATTGTATTAGAGTATTAAAATAGGAAGTATACGTAAATTGTACAAGAATGAAAGCACTGTCAAAAGGAAAAGTGTTCTCAAAAATGTAAAATTTGCTATGGAGTGTCAAAAGGTACAGTGTTCTCAAAAATGTAGAATTTGCTATGGAAAGTCTTTTAACAAAACAAATTCGTTGTAGTTTAGGTTACTGAGTTCACTGAAAATGTTAATTAAATTGCTCCGGTTTTAAGTTTCCACTAAATGCAAATACTTCTAAAATACCGGAACTTACCACAGTAAAAACTTTAAATAAGAAATTTCTAGATGCAGAAGCTCTAGTCGTAAAATATGATGAGGGTAATGCGGCAGTGCTATTATATAAAAAACATTACACTGACAAAATATTACAGCATCTCGAACAGAACGGCAAAAACTAAATCAGTAATGACCCACTCAATAAGTTCCAAACAGAACTAAATAGAAAATCTGATGCCTCTCCGTTTCTGTTGGACCCACGAGAAAAAAGTAGATTAAAGGTAATGAATCTAAGGCTTCCCACTGCAAGAGTTCACATTAAAATACATAAACCTAGCAAGTCAATTACATTTATTAATAATAACGAATGTCCTCCCAATAGCGAACTAAATTTGATACTCGATAAAGAACTTAAAAGTATGTAATAATTTGACAAAATTACCAGCGTTAAAAATAGCATCCAATTTGCTGACAATGTAGTAAACATGACTATCCCAGAAGATGCAACTTTCGTCTCTGGGGATGTTACTAATATGTTTACGAACATACCAGTTAATGAAACATTAGAAATAATTAAGCGTAATTTACCACAGCATTAACTATGGCAGTTGGTGAGATTGTAGAGTTGTTAAGTCTTCTTGCATTGTAGCCTTGATTTCAGTTACTTTACCGTTGATGAAAAAATTACCGCGAGGAAGACTGTCTAGTAATGGGTAGTAGTTTACCCAGCATCTTATCACAAATTTTCCCTAATGACTTGGAAATCAGGTTTTCTGATAAATTCCCCGATATAAAGTAGAAAATATTGTATTATCACCGGCATGTTGACGACAGTATAGCTCTCTATAAAGGAACCAAGCAAGATTTGAATGAAGTAACAGATAAACTCAACCGAATGCACCTAAAATTTAAGTTCACAGTTGAACATGAAACTGATAGTAGCATCAATTTTCTCGAATTGTCAATTACCGTAGTACATTAAATGGGAAACATATCTTTAAAGTTTACGTGAAGCCTACATATTCAGGTATAATAATTGGGAATAGTTCATGCCATCCAATACAGTACAAAGAAGCGTATTTCTATTCAGCTTTACACAGAATGTTACAGTTACCGTCCACAGGAGGAGACAGATCTACAGAGTTACAGGCAATCAGAAAGCATTAAGGAACAATTACCAAGAACGTGATACCCTGTGTGATCAAAAGTATCCGGACACCCCCAAAAACATACGTTTTTCATATTAGAAGCTGCCACCTGCTGCCAGGTACTCCATATCAACGACCTCAGTAGTTATTAGACATCGTGAGGGAGCAGAATGGGGCGCTCCGCGGAACTCACGGACTTTGAATATGGTCAGGTGATGGGTGTCACTTGTGTCATACGTCTGTACGCGAGATTTCCACACTACTAGACATCCTTACTTGCACTGTTTCCGGTGTGACAGTGAAGTGGAAAAGTGAAAGCGTACAGGCCGACCTCGTCTGTTGACCAACAGAGACGACCGACAGTTGAAGAGCGTCGTAATGTGTAATAGGTAGACATCTATCCAGACCATCACGCAGGAATTCCAAACTGCATCAGGATCCACTGCAAGTACTACGACAGTCAGACGGGAGATGAGAAAACTCGGATTTCGTGGTCGAGCAGCTGCTCATAAGCCACACATCATGCCGGTAAATGCCAAACGATGCCTCGCTTGGTGTAAGGTGCGCAGACAGCGGACGACTGAACAGTGGAAAAACGTTGTGTGGAGTGACGAATCACGGTACACAATGTGGCGACCTGATGGCAGGATTGGGTATCGCGAATGCCCGGTGAACGTCATCTGCCTGCGTGTGAAGTGCCAACAGTAAAATTAGGACTCGGTGGTGTTATGGTGTGGTTTTCATGGAGGGGGTTTGCACCCTTTGCTGTTTTGCCTCGCACTATAACAGCATAGACCTACACTGATGTTTAAGCATGTTCTTGCTTCCCACTGTTGAAGAGCAATTCGAGGATGACGATTGCATCTTTCAACACGACCGAGTACCTGTTCATAATGCACAAACTGTGGTGGAGTGGTTACACGAGAATAACATCCCCGTAATGGATTTCCCTGCACAGAGTCCTGACCTGAATCCTGTAGTCACTTTTGGGATATCTTGGAACGCCGTTTTCGTGCCAGGCCTCACCGACCAACATCGATAGCTCTCCTCAGTTCTGCACTCGTGAAGAATGGGCTGCCATTCCCCAAGAAACCTTCCAGCACCTGATTGAACGTATACCTGCGAAAGTGGAAGGTGTCATCAAGGCCAAGGGTGCCAACACCATACTGAATTACAGCACTGCCGATGGATGGCGCCACGAACTTGTTAAGTCATTTTCAGCCAGGTATCCGGACAGTTTTGATCACTAGTGTATAGTCAAATTGTACCACACGCTATAGAAAAATGTTAAACGAAAGAAGACCAATAGTATAGGAAAGCCAGAAGAAAAGAAAAAGTGAATTACACTCACATAAAAAGCTTCTATAACAGACCGCGTTGTGAAATGGTTCCCAAGATAGAAAGTTCAAGCAGCATTTCTGCCTTAGGCACGCACTAAACAAAATGCACATTGGGTGAACATTTGAGAAGAACTAAACATACTTTAGGGGAGATTCAAGATATTATAAAAATACCACACCGCAGATAAAGCTCTCTGTTAAATGTTTTGGAAGAATTATAAATTTTCGTAGAAAAGAACAAAATAGGCAAAATTTATTAAACCAATAAACCGGATTTAATTTACGTGGGTTCTTCCACTTACCTGGTGAAATGCTGTAGATAAGTAACCAAATTATAATGCCTACAGTATTATCCTAAAAGAAATATTTTTAAGAACAGTAGTTTTGAATGTATTCCGGTAAAGATATTTCTAAATATGTATTTTCATACTGTTTTTTGAAGGATATTTCAATTTTTACAGATGTACTCGTATTTTTTGAAAGATAAGCAGATATGTACAAATATGAGATGCCTACATACACGCCCATAAAAGAGGAGATTAAAATGTAAAATTAGTATCTTTGGATACACTATACCACGGACGTTACAAGTACTGTTGTACAGCCAATTTCATCTTTGGCGCTCTCAGTGTCATCGTTCACTACGTTACTTTAAACGTAAGTTTGAGTACTACAGTACAACCAGTTTAATCTTTAGGGCTGTCAGCCAATTTTAAACAAAGTCTTTAATGCTGTCAGCTAGCTCTAAAGGTAAGTCACCAGACTGGAAATGGAATATGTACTTTTCCGCATAATGTCAATTTGTATCTTTTACAGTTTATATTCTGATGATGCTCTGGTTAATTTGAAGAGCGAAAACAATAAATAGAAAATACAAAGTGCGACTGTGGCTGTTTTCAAAAACTTAAAAACTTCAATTTCGTCTGTACGGAATCGTGCAGTCCCTCCAACCAACGGATTACAGCCTTCGTTATAACTTGGTTGTTGCCACACTGGCTGAGTTTGAGCATGCTGATGACTGTCTGACACGTGTTTTTTACTGAAATGATGTCACAATTCATTTGAACGGTGTTTTCAACCGACAGAATGATAGGATCTGGGAGTCCGAAGTTGAACGTGTGGTATGGTTTTATGCACTATAAAATCATAGGTACTTTTTTCTTCTGTAAAATTAAAATCGAACTCAATACCTATCTTGATCTGTTGCAATTTTTTTGTTGTACGACAGATTCAGTACATTCCGGACTTCATTTTGCAACGAGATGGTGCACCACCTCTTTGGGGGTTAGACGTTCGTGACTATGTGGATACAACATTGCCGGGAAGATGGAACGGGCGTGGTGGTCTCATCAACTGGCCTCCGTAACACCACTGGATTTCTTCCTTTGGGACATATAAAGAAAAGGGTTACCAAACACAAATGAACGCAGTCACAGCATGACGCGCAGAATTACTGAAGTCATATCATCCATCCCTCAAGTAGTGTAGATTAACACCTTGGTGGAGTTGGAATATCGCCTGGGTATCCTTCAGGCAACGAAAGGAGCACACGTGGAAATTTGTTAATAGTGTGTGTGTGTGTGTGTGTGTGTACACAAAAATTTGAATATGTTAACCTGCAGTTCGAGATAAAGAATATGTGTCTATGTGTTATATTTTCTGTCTTATCCATGTTTGTAACGAGAGAAAGACTTCTGGGACACCCTTCATGTCTGAGCCAGCGATGTGTGCCAGTAAACGTTCACTGGGAAAATACGTGGTTACGCAGTCCAAACACCGTAGCTTTCCCGTTATTATTTAGTGAAAAATTAGTGAAAAGAAGTTAGACTTCTTACTTCAATTTCAGATCCCATACTGTTCATAGACAGTGTCTGTTCACTGTCCTGATTGATAGCTTTCACCTTATGAAGTTCTGGTACAATAACGTATACCGAGAATCACTTTAATTTGTGTGTCCATTAACTTCAGAGTCTGCTCGACACGGCAAAGCAGTCCACTCCCACTCTGCAAACACGAGACTCAGCTGTTTGCACGCCGCATTTTCAAATCGACCTTGTAAGATAACCCGTCCATAATATAAACCAGTTCCACATATTTTAATTTTATAGTCCTTTGTGTACCTAAAAAGAATAAAGAAGGGAAACAATCTATAGCTGCTACTGCCGGCACACACTTCGCTCTCTCGTACAAGACAGCACAATCCCCTCTTCTTCACCTCTCTTTAGCTACCTTTGTTGCCATTTACTCCTAGCGACCCCTCGATACACTTCTAAAGGTCCAACATTAACACAGATTACACTGTCCAGACACTGAAATGAAAGTGCAGTTTTACACTATTATGCTCGTAGAAACGGTTTATACAAATGTTAGTAAATGTGCAAGTGTATAACATCCGAAATAATGAATATTAACAATTTCATAAGTGTCAGCTCCAGAACGTAACAAAAATACAAATCCAGTAATAGCGCAACCATCTCTGATGTGCAAAGGAAAAAAAAAAGAAAAGAAAAAGAGAAAGACATAAAATTACATGGTACTATCGTAATATCTTCACAAGCAGTACACGAATACCCAACTAGCTTCACTATTTCCGAAATGCTCGTTTCCAAGCGCCGGCCTATATTAGTCTTCCGTTTGTCGAAGACGCCTATGTCATTTGTAATAAAACAAAATCTGACGGGACCTTTTCCACAACTAGTGAAGTATGCGATACCACCTAAATTCTGGCCAGATTTGATCTTGTTTTCGTTTATAAAGTGCACCATGTGTTACTGCGGACATTTGCGAACGTTTCTAACTCTCGAGGGTAAATATTTCCGTAAATACATTTTCTGTTTATGCATCGATATGTTCATTTTATACAAAGACGCCCTTTGAAGATTAGTTCACAAAAATTCATCAGCAAAGCCTCTTTTAGCAAAACTACAGCATTTATTAACGTTTTTATACATTTTTAACAGACTGTTTCAACTACAGATAAAACTTATGTCACCATTTATATTTTTATATTTCTTATTTCGATATGTAATCGATGTTGTAACATAGCATAAAGCTTCCAGTTTTAATACTTGCAACTGTTTTAACCTTTGTTAACTTATTACTAAATATCTTCACATAAATGCATCTCCCTCAAGTAGCGTCCAACAAACGAAATTTGATAAATAATCTAAAAAAGGAGATCACAATAACTTAACGTTCACTCATCGAAAGTTCTGGTAGTTTCGATAGAAACCAGCTTGTCAAATATTATTGTTCGGAGACGCTAACTGCGTCGGACTGTTTTTGATGTCGATTGAGTTAGAACCTGTAAAGCTCTTTGCAATGTGTCTGGCAGGTAGACAATGAAAAGAGTTGTATGTTTTGTAGCTAATATTTTCATTAGGACATATGAAACTACGTGTGAAATATTATGTGGGATGATACAAGAACCACATTTTCTGACATAATAAATGTTAATTTCATGACGTGTAATTTAGCACTCTGGACCTCAAATATGAAATTACGCAAGATTTCAACGCCTCTGGACACTGATGGCATATTAAAAAGCTAAGGGAAATTTTTACAATTGTTTGTTCTCCTTCCTTGCACTTGAATAAACAATGAGGTGACAAAAGTTATTCGATACCTCCTGGTATCGTGTCGGGCCTCCTTTTGCTCTGCATAGCTCAGCATCTCAACGTGGCATGGACTCTATAAGTCGTTCGACGTCCCCTGCAGAAATATTAAACTAAGCTTCCTCTATAGCTTTCCATAATTGTGAAGGTGTTACCAGTGAAGGACTTCGGGCACGAACTAACCTCTCGATCCCGTCCCGTAAATGTTCTATGGGATGCACGTCGCGCAATCTGTGTTGCCAAACCATTCGCTCGTATTGTGCAAAATGTTCTTCAATCCAATTGCGCACTGTCATCCATAAAAATTGCGTCGTTGTTTGGAATCATGAAGTCCCTGAATAGCTGCAAATGGTCTCCAAATAGCCAGACATAGCCAGAACGCAGTCCATTACATGTAAACACAATCCACACTACTATGGAGTCACCACCAGTTTGCACAGTCTCCTGTTGACAGATGGGTCCATGGCTTGGTGGGGTCTGCGCCACACTGGAGCCCTGTCACCAGCTCTTACCAACTGAAACTGGGACTCACCTGACCAGACCACGGTATTCCAGTCATCTAGGGTCCTACCGACATAGTCAAGAGCCCAGGAGATACCATGCAGGCGATGTCGCGCTGTTAGCAAAGGCACCCGTGTCGGTCATCTGTTGCCACAGCCAAACTTCGCCATACTGTCCTAACGGATACGTTCGTCGTACGTCACACAATGATTCTTACTGTAAATCAAGCAGTGTTATTTGTCTTTTAGCAATGACAAACGTGCGCAAACGCTGCTGCTCTCGGTCGTCAAGTAAAGGCCGTAGGCCTCTGCGCTGTCCGTAGTGAGAGGTAATGCATGAAATTTGGTATTCTCGGCACACTTTTGACACTGTAGGTTTTGGAACCTAACGATTTTCGAAATGGAATGTCCCTGTTAATTGCCGAAGTGCGGCAATTTACCACGTCGGAACCTCTTCACACGAATCACCCGAGTACAAATGACAGTTCCGCTAATGCACTGACCTCTTACACCTTGCGTACGCGCTATTATCGCCATCTGTATATGTACATATAGTTATCCCAAGGCTTTTCACCTCAATGTACATTGAATACCAAACAGTATATGTTTTTTAAGCAATGTCGATGTGAACTATAAACATAATTTCTTACTTCTAAAGGAAGGGAGGGGCGTTATACATTGCAGTTCCCCATTTGCAGCCCGTATCGTCACCAGAACGATTTGGTCCTCCTTACACACTTTTTATATCTTCAATGAGACAATACACCACCTCCTCGCTGCTTAATTGTGGGACAAAGGAGTAAGGAACACTCCACTGACATGAAGGTACTTGTGTGACCTCAACTCACATGTTTCGAATTCTGCTGACGCCGCCGAGAGAAATGTAAATGCCTCAGATCAAGCTCCGATCGATCTCCGTCATTTACAGACGGTGGATGCAGATTGCCCCCCAGCGCTTTTGATATCTAGTGAAGTCTATGTCATGGGTAAACTACTGAGAAGCCACATCTGAGAGATCAATAGAAGGCGAACCCCCAAATATATTATTAAGACTTTAGAAAGTTGTATACGGGCTTGTACGACGAAGCTGGTTTTTGTCGACGATTTCATTTTTTGCTTCGACTAACGACATAATCCGAGAAGCGAAGCTACAACTTCTTCTGTAAAATATAAACTTTCGCACCCAGAAATTACATATTTCAAATAACTTCCGGGAATTCAGCCAGGTAACACTTTCAGCGACCGCCGATATTTCGGCGGGAGAACACCCCGCCATTTTCAAGGAAAACTTCAACGGACAGGCGGCGTACATACAAATTTAATACCTCGGTTCTCAGACAGAAGCAGGAAAGATAACACACACACACTGAACACTAGCGCCACCAAAGATGACCAAAGTCAGAGCTATCGATAGTGAGACTATGAATTCGCAGGTGAGGCAGCATTGACTCTGTCCCTCTGTTTTTTGACAAGGGAGAGAGCCGGATTCCAAACAGAGTTTAAACAGAAACCTCCATCCCTGTTAACGAAGTTGCTCGCTAATTTAATCTCAACTGTCTCCCTAATAACCCTGTCCCAATAGCTGGACGTGCATGCCAATATCTCGGTGATATTATATAACATGGGGTGACCAGTATCCAAGCAATGTTCGGCAATAGCAGATCTATTTGGCTGCTCTAATCGTGTGTGCCGTTTATGCTCACTACATCGGTCCTTCACGGTTCTGATAGTTTGACCAATATAAGCCATGCCGCAGCTGCAAGGAGTACGATATACACCCGCCTTACGCAGTACAAGATCATCCTTAACGGAACTCAAAAGTGCTCTAATTTTAGATGGAGGTCGGAAAACACATTTCATATCGTATTTCCGTAAAATACGACCGATCTTCTTGGACGTGTTTCCTACGTAAGGTAAAAAGGCAGTAGACTTAGGTGTTGACTCAGAATTATCATCAATCACCCGATGTACAGTTGGTTGATAGCGCAACGCACGTTCAATCTGTCTATCACTGTAACCATTTTGACGAAATGTAACTTCAAGATGGAACAGCTCAGCTGGCAAAGTCTCAGCGTCAGAAACGACATGTGCCCTGTGTACCAAGGTACGAAGTACCCCTTCACGCTGAGCCGGATGGTGACAGCTATTAGCTTGTAAGTACAAGTCTGTGTGAGTACGTTTCCTGTAGACTGCATGTCCCAATGATCCATCATCCTTCCTCCTAACCAACACGTCGAGAAAGGGAAGGCAACCATCCTCTTCCACCTCCATCGTAAAACGAATGTTCGGGTGGATCGAGTCAAGATGTTCTAGAAATACATTCAAATTCTCCCTACCATGAGGCCAAACAACGAAGGTATCGTCAACGTATCTGTAGAAACAGGCGGGTTTCAAAGGCGCCGACTCCAATGCACGTTCCTCGAAGTCTTCCATAAACAAATTTGCGATCACAGGAGACAACGGACTACCCATCGCAACTCCATCAGTCTGCTCGTAATACTGGTCATTAAATAAAAAGTAAGTGGATGTCAACACATGCCTAAAGAGATTAGTTAATTCAGCCCCAAACCTGGCCTCAATTAACCGCAACGAATCAGACAGAGGAATACGAGTGAAGAGAGAGACCACATCGAAACTCACTAAAATATCAGAGTCATTCAGCCTCAGTCCCTCCAAACGACGTAAAAAATCAGCTGAGTTCCTGATGTGATGTTCACACCGTCCTACTTGTGGACTCAACAGAGAAGCAAGATGCTTGGATACACGATATGTCGGAGCGCCGATGTTACTCACTATAGGACGGAAAGGAACTCCTTCCTTATGAACCTTTGGAAGGCCATATAACCTAGGGGGAACGGCACTATAGGTGTTAAGCCTCTTGATAGTGTCCTGCGGCAAAACACTTTTCTTCAGGAGGCTGTTGGTCTTTCTCTCAACACTTTTCGTGAGGTCAGCATCGATTCTACGATACGTTGAATCAGATAGTAAACGTTGCATCTTTTGTACATAATCATGTTTATTTAAAACAACGGTGGCATTGCCCTTGTCAGCAGGTAAAATAACAATACTGGGATCAACTTTGAGAGAGCGTAAAGCAGCCCTCTCTGCTGCTGTTACATTACTCTTGGGTAGACGAGCCCTAGTCAAAATACGGCATGCCATATGCCGGGCAGTAACGGAGTTGTATTCCCAGTCATCTTGGGTGCAAGAGGCACCGTCCAACCAATCCCAAGTAAAATCAGACACTTCAGATGCAACCATTAAATGAAAACGATACAATTCTTTGTAAACAGAATCCAAACGTCGACGACATCTATAGTGCCGTTCCCCCTAGGTTATATGGCCTTCCAAAGGTTCATAAGGAAGGGGTTCCTTTCCGTCCTATAGTGAGTAACATCGGTCATCTTTGGTGGCGCTAGTGTTCAGCGTGTGTGTGTTATCTTTCCTGCTTCTGTCTGAGAACCGAGGTATTAAATTTGTATGTACGCCGCCTGTCCGTTGCAGTTTTCCTTGAAAATGGCGGGGTGTTCTCCCGCCGAAATATCGGCGGTCGCTGAAGGTGTCACCTGGCTGAATTCCCGGAAGTTATTTGAAAGTTGTATACGCCAGGAGAAACTCAGGTCTCTGAAATTACATAGTTATTGAGGACGTCCTCCACAGATGGCCAAGAAGTTCTTTCGACCATACCATGGCCTATCTGAATGGCAGGGAGTACGAGAGAAGAGGCGTTAGCGACTGAGGTTCTTTAGGGGTGACTACTTTTCAAATTTTACTATTTCTTCTCTATTTTCTCAAATTCCATCAAGAATTGCCTGGATGCGGCACCAATTCGGAACGGCTGACGTCCGTCGAGTGCGTCAGGTATCGGAAGTGAAGACCCATACCGCCACGACCACGGTGACGTCCTTGGTAACGTCGGCGCGCTCCCCATCGACTGTTTAGAGAGCAAGATGCACGGAAAGCGGAACGCTCTTGCTCTGCAACAGAGATCGTAATAAGCAACTAGGTCTCACTTTAAGCAACACCTGCGCTGTCCGACGACATTTCAAACCACACAAAAAACTGGCACTTGAGCGTTGCTTTAAAATAGAAAGCAAAAGATTAGCAAGGTTCTGATCTCAATAAATAAAACGCGATAACGACAGTCACACCGGGTAACAAAGGAGCATTGATCGTGAAGTAGTGATATAGTTAGAATCTCTCCATGTAGCCAGTTAGTAACGAAAGTTACCAGGCAGTAGACAAAGTAGCGGCCGCCCTAATTACTCCTAAGCTGCTTGATCTAGAGCGCACACAGTTAATTATCCTTAACGAGCTAAGCACCGCTTATAATTATGGCACTAGGTCCTTATGATGAACTATGACCACGCTGATTAGCATGAGCCCTAACTTAAACTAGGTCTGCAGTCTAAGGGCAGGAACTAAGCCCTTTATAACTAAACAGACCGTAGCTTGGCTAACTGTAAAAGTCCCCGTAGGCCAATTAATCACTGCAGAAAGAGAACATTTCTCTGTGTACGACTTACAGGCAAAACATTGCGGCCGTCAATAAGAAAAGTAGGCCACGGCAGCAACGAACAAAAATCCGTAGTTCCTTACGTGCTACATAGGCTAAGATTAGTATATAACACGGTAAAATAACACGGACAATTGTAGAACATGGTCATACAGCATGGAGCTCGGTTTTTAATCCACTCAAGACGGCAGTCCTGAAGAACAAGTAAATCACAATGGGAACCCTCAAGATAAATACAGAGGAACACAAAACGGCGATATAATTAAGCACCCCCAGGCTCGTCCAACAACGAACAACATGAGCATAAGAAATTAATAAAATACCTTCACTAAAATTTAATACTCAAGGGAACCGGCTCTCTGAAACCGCAAGTCGTCGAATATTTTCGAAAAAGCATAACCGCGGATGGTTGTGCAGTGATTGGCCCGATCCTGTCAGAAAGACATATGACGTGGCCTGCTACCAGTCGCCAGTCATCAGCTGCTATGTGGTGGGCTGTCGCTCAGAAATGCAAGTCTGGCTTCTGGCGCATCTCCGAAGTCAGAATATCTGCTATTTCATGCCTCTAAGGCCAGAGAATCCTCAACCACGTATGCATCCAGAGTGCCCAAAAAATTCTATCTTTCCTCTCTGCTCTGCGCGAAACCGGTGCAAAAGAAACTCCACAAATGAGAAGGCTCCGATAAGGATTGGCCAAGGAGATATTTCTGTTTTAAACAGCAGCTCAACGCCCCACCTAGCAAGTGTTTTATGAGTTATCCAGTGACCTGCCGTCTGGCCTTTACAGTTCTGGAAAAAAATGAGTTCCAAACTCCCACTTTCCACTTCTCAGACATCAATTTTCCTCTGAAATTTCTAGAAAACAGCGTCCTGAACTCCCATTTACAGATGTTTTTTTCGGCCCCCAATGAGCTACCTTTCTGCCTTGTCACAGACACAAGTTCTCACACTCCACGTGGAGTGTCACCCGACTGTCACCCTTCCTCCCCAACAAGGGAAGAAGGAAAAACTTTTAACAATAAACAGCTGCTGAGCTTCCCACGAGAAAGTGTATATGAATATCTCCCAACCAGCTGGACTCCTCCATTTTTACAGGAAAAATAGCGTTATGGACGGACAACTACATTCCACCAAGCTGTTCATTGAGCAGAGGGACAGATTTTTAAAAATAACTTATTCTGCACAGGCTACGCGTACGACATGGTTCATTATACTGGCTCTTTTTAGCGAAAATCCGGGACTGCATAGCGCGTGGTCGCAGTCTGTGGAGTGTTGATCCCTCGCGCTCCTTCATCACCCCACCGTGTAAATGCCTAGCTGGTCGTCAGTGTCTGGGTCACTGCCCTGCTCCCAGAATCCTAAGTCCTTAGAAGATGGCTGTCCTATATTTACTAGGGACTGACCACAAGTCGCCCCCCCCCCCCCCCCCCCCCGACCATTCTGCTCTGGAGTCCATCCAAGACTGGGTCAGATTCATACAGCACAACAAATACAGGACATGCATTTAACCAGTGGAATATTGAGACAGTGTTAGTAGCTCAGTCTCTGTGATCTTTGATATCATCCATATTATCAGTATAACACATTCACCAATCTGCGTATATGTGGAATAGAGTGTGTCCCGAAATGTCAGGCCAATAGATGTTCAATGTGGTGGCCATCATCTGCTGCACACAACTGCAATCTCTGGCGTAATGAATGTCGTACACGTCGCAGTACATCTGGTGTAATGTCGCCGCAGCCTGCCACAATACGTTGTTTCATATCATCTGGGGTTGTAGGCACATCACGTTACACATTCTCCTTTAACGTACCCCACATTCAACATCTATTGGACTGACATGTCGGGACACACTCTATTCCACTACGTAATTGAAAACGGAAACCACGTGTGTAAGTGTACTTCACCCCTCATGGTAATGTACATGTGCGTCAGTGAAAAAGACCAATAAAAAGGTGTTAGCATGTGGACGTAATGTGCTGTTCCAGTCTCTTCTGTACATAAGGTCCATCACCGTTCCCTTTGGATCTCTGCGTAATTCTGTGCTCTCCGATACACACTATCGAACAGCGGAGGAGTGGTACTCAAGCGTCAACTTTAGGTTACAATATCTCCGGATGTAATTAACATTTTACAATGCAACAAACGGCACTGATTACGTATTTGTTTATATGTTCAGATGTGCTAACAAAACTTACGGGGTTCCATTTAAAAAAAACGTAGGTTTGTGTTATACAACATACTTCCGTTCATTTTTATGGTTTGTATTGACCAATTACACTAGCCCCTCTCCTCACGTTCGCTCTGTGGAGTCGATTCGTCAGTATTTGATGTGGTTTACGAAATATATCCAGCGGTAATGTTAGGTGACTCACCCTGTATAATATTACTGATAGCTCTGGAAACGTATTATGTTCATTACACACCTGTTGTGACTCGACACGAAGAGGTTTACTTTATTTTCTGGTAATTGATTCCTCTTAGAAGAAGGTTATTGAGATAGCAAAGCTGGCAGCATTGGAGTGGTGGTACCCTGTATTAGATGTATAATCAAAGCAACCGCGTAAACGGAACAAGTCATTTCATAAGCACAACTGACTTTTGCACAGGACAGCGCACCATTACTTCAGTGCTACCTGCACTACCACAACATAAACATTTTAACTGAAGATGGTGTAGCCGAAACCGGTAAACAGAAGCTAAAATAAGCAACGTGACTCGGACTGTATCAAAATTAATGTTTCATGATCAGCCGCTGGAGTTCCCAAGATGTTATGTCTAAAATTAGACTATATGTTTATAATAGATTCCACTTGGTACATAAACTTTACTAGTGTACTTGTATTTCCTGTATATTACGTAAACTTACATCTGAATGTATACAACGAACACCACCTTAGGGCATGTGGCAGGGGGTACTTCCGCAAATGTTTTAATTCTTATTCAACCAGTGAGAAAAAGTCATTATTTTGTGATTACCAATTTATCATAACAGTATTGATACTATACTGATATGATACTGATACAATACTATGAAATTATCGAATACTTGCTATGTCATACACATTGAACAAAAGTTTGACACTTATACATTTCAGTAACATCAGAAATTCTTAAATACCGGATAGTTAAGGGCAAGTGAGGAACTGCGTTACCCAACTGTTTTCTCCTAAACTCTTCCATAACTGATGCAAAACTTAAAATAAAAAGAGAAATCAATTTGGAATTAATCAATCCCCACTCATAAATGAAATATGAGTTATTACCAGTGATCGCCAGTACTTAACTACATAGATTACAAGTTTCTATGTCCAATTATGTGCACACCTTAATAAAAAGTCTTTGTGAAACCATCTTACAATTGGCTGTAGGCGAGGCGACGCCGTGGGTCATAAAAGTCAGCAGATAAACAGCCCCAACAGAATTCGCGGAAGGCGCAGGAACACGTAGAAGCAACCCAAGGCGGCCAGACTAGACAGTGTTTTGAAGTAATTTGACTTGGCACCGGATGCAATAAAAGTCATAATGCAGACTATATCTCTAGGCTGTTTGGGCGCAATGGAGAGTGCCTGTGGCTAGCTGTGTGTGGCTTGGGGATACTTGCTGTTTTGTCAGAATCCCGGAAGTATTCCTATTGTGGACGTTATGGTTGCCATTCAGAATCTGCCGAAATACACAGACCGCTATGGTAACATCTGAGAGAATGGAGTGAGAACCAAAAAAACCAAACAGTTTAGGTTACTTTCGAAGATAGTGGGACATTGCCACGACGCTCAAACCCTGCAAGACAAAATGTTTAACGAACTATAAAAACAGTTACCATTGGTCAACCTAAACAGTTAAGAAGTGGCAGTAAGAAACACGCTGTGCTTAAGGATGTCTACCTTTACTCACCGACATGCGAACGTAGACAGAGAGAGGGAGAAGTAGGACACAGTTTTGGAAAGCCAAGTATTACGAATTTCATAACTGGTTAACCACCTGAAATGAGAGGGAGACCTGTACCATTTTTCTCACTGCTTGGCACTCGCAGTTTTTAATCTTTGAACCGATCAAAATTACGTGGCGCCAGGAAAACGCAGAAAGACGAAAGGGAAACGGACTGCGGAAAGTTACTCTTCAGCCAGGAGTCACCTCGGTCAGTACCCTTTAGTCAGGCTCCACCTACGGTAGCAAACTCCTAAAGCCGCAATTAGACCCACATAAATCACTGCAATTTAAAGTTAAATTTTGAAGAAGGATTTGCCTTTGCCTTCTGAATAATCAACAATTAACGAATTAAAAATTGTATTATGTTTCGAAGCATAACCATTATCTGCATTTCATATCGGTGAGGTAACATTGATATATGTTCATCGTTGTCCAGGTGAAGCTCGAAGTTGAACTTTCGGAGGATATTTTATTTGTTCGTTGTGTACTTTTTGTGTTTAATGTTAGGAGGGGACTGAACTATAATGTATATGTGGTATATGACCGGTTTATTGTAGGTTCATTAGCTTTATTCAACTGTAAGAAGTATTGAATTTTAGGCATTTCGTGAGAGCATACTGAAACTTGCAAGGGCCTGAGCTGGAAGTTTAGCAAGAATGAGCGAGATAGAGAGAGAACTTTCAGTTAATTCAAAAAGACAGACAGTGGTGCAGATGCAGAGTTGACGAAAAAGTATGTTTAGAATTTAATTTTTAGCAAGTCGTGGCAGGCAGCACCACAAAATGAAACAAATATGGGGAATGAGCAAAGCCAGGTGCAGGTAAACAGTGAAATGTCAGAAGCTGAATTCAGAAGAGAAGGCGATAGAAAAACTGACATCTAGCGAAGACTTCTGAAACCACAGGGACGAAAGTGCAGTACAGAGTAATGTCATTCTCGAAAACCGACAGCATTCGATCTGAAGTGTTTTCGGACTGAACAGTCCTATAAAAATGACGTGCAATTCAAGAAAATCGAAGAGGAAAATTTCGTGCAGTTCAAGAAGCAATCCGAAGAAAATAAGAAGCAGTTTGAAAACCTAAATAAAAATATAGACAAGCAAGGAGGGGCTCTAAACAAGAAACTTCACGAACACGTGAAGAAATGCGAAGAGCAAATTTAATTGTTTGACAAGAAAACTGATAGCCACGTTTCAAATGTAAAGAGAAATATCACGAAGAAATAGATGAACAGGCACTAGACGTTAGAATGAGAAAGATAAGTTGATGCAGAATACAAAAGGGACTAGATGGATTAAAGGATCATTTTGAGACAATCAGGTCATGGAAGGAGGAGTACGAAAGCTCACAGAAGAATACGCTAGGAAAAGTAGTAGATCGAGACAAAGTACATCTACATCTACATCCAAATGCACATGGATACTCTGCAAATCACACATAAGTGTCTGGCAGAGGGTTCATCGAACCACCTTCATAATAATTCTTTGTAATTCCACTTTCGAACAGCGAGCGGAGAAAACGAACACCTACATCTCTGAGCGAGCTCTCATTTCCCTTATTTTATTATGATGATCGTTTTCACTGTGTAGGTCGCCGTCATCAAAATATGTTCGTATTCGGAGGAGAAAGTTTGTGACTGAAATTTCATGAGAAGATCCCGCCGCAATGGAAAAGTCCTTTGTTTTAACGATACCCACCCCAAATCCTGTATCACATCAGTGACACTGTCTTCCATATTTCTCGATAATATAAAACGTGCAGCTCTTCTTTGAACTTCCTCGATGTACTCCGTTAAACCTTCCTGGTGAGGATCCCACACCGTGCAGCACTACTCCAGAAGAGGACGGACAAGTGTAGTGTGGGCAGTCTCTTTAGTAGATCTGCTGAACGTTCTAAGTTTTCTGCCAATAAAACGTAATCCTTGGCTCACTTTCCCCACAACATTTTCTATGTGTTCTTTCCAACTTAAAATGTTCGGAAATGTAATTCACAGGTATTTAGTCGAATTTACGGGCTTTAGATTTGATTGATTTATTCTGTAATCGAAGTTTAACGGATTCCTTTTAGCAGTCATGTGGATGACCTCATACTTTTCATTATTTAGGGTTAGTTGCCAATTTTCGCACAATACAGATATCTTTTCTAAATCGTCTTGAATTTGTTTTGATCTTGTAATGGCTTTACTAGACGATAAACGACAGCATCTTCTGCAAACAACCTAAGACGGCTGCTCAGATTGTCTCATAAATCGTTCATATAGCTAAGGAACAGCAGAGGATCAACAACGCTACCTTGCGGAACGCCAGCAGTCACTTCTGTTTTACTCGATGATTTTTCGTCAGTTAGTACGAACTATGACCTCTCCGACAGGAAATCACGAATCCAGTCACATAACTGAGACGATATTCCATAAGCACGCTATTGACGTACAAACCGCTTATGAGGTAGTGTGTCAAAAGCCTTCTGGAAACCTAGAAATACAGAATCAATTTGAAATTCCTTGTCAACTACACACAACACTTCGTGTGAGTAAAAAGATAGTTGTGTTTCACAAGAACGATGTTTTCTAAATCCGTGTTGACTGTGCGCCAATAGACCCTTCTCTTCGATGTAATACATAATGTTCGAACACAATACATGTTCTAAAATCCTGCTGCTGAGCAGTTAACTACACTCAAGGAAATCACATCAGATAGAACAGCACCATTACATACATTGGAAGAAATTGGAAATTTACTACAGGTCAAGAAGACACATACCCATATTAACCGAAAGAATATAGAAACGTTAGATTCGCTAATGGAAGAGGTGCAGGGAAGCAGGAACCCAAGTAGAAACAGAAGAGAGAATATATGTGGTGTCTGCTCTAGCAGACATGTCCAAAAGAAAACATCATTTTCGTCAGGCAATGTAAATGTGACAAACTAAAGTGAAGAAGGAAAGAATCGAGAGGAAGAAGAACTGAGACAGCTTACAGGTAGACTACGTCGTATCAGGGGAGTACCAACACATTCAACTTCGCTGGTGATCACCACTGCAACTGCGGAGACCTTGTTGTGGCCCATAAATGAAGGAGAAATTAGAAAAAAGTTAGCATGTGTGTGAAAATACTCATTTTTTCCAGATGCATCGAACCGCCTACACCCAAAGTTCTGGACTGAGCAATTCCAAGAGACTTTACCTAGATCTCGGCCACATGTTATAAAAATTAATTTTTTTACACACACACACACACACACACACACACACACACACACACACACACACACACACACACACACACACTTTACAGAGAAGACAGCAACGAGAATGTGATTGCAAGGGAGTATAATACAGACAAAGAATTCAAAAGTGCTTTCCTTAGAGAATACTGGTCGAAGGCAAAAAAAGATCAAGTAAAACTGGGGTTACTGATGATGGAAAATTATGCATATTCGAAGTGGTAGAACTCCATACACTATTTCTAGGATATGGTAGACATACCTTATGGGACTGTGCGGCTGGTCCCGGCGGAGGTTCGAGTCCTCCCTCGGGCATGGGTGTGTGTTTGTCCTTAAGATAATTTAGATTAAATAGTGTGTAATCTTCGGGACTGATGACCTTAGCAGTTAAGTCCCATAAGATTTCACACACATTTGAACATTTTGAACGTACCTTATGAGGCAGCAGAGCTCATACAAACTTGTCTGACCAAAGTTCCGCATCAAGTCTGGATGGAAATTATAGTCGCCGTTGGGAACATGCACGATGTAAGTGGAGTCCAGCATTTAGTGCTAGAGTTAAGTTCCAATCGAAGTTCAGAAATAATGGAATCTGTAAGCAAGAGTTTGGTTACAACTGTAGAACAGAAACCGAGTGAGGTTGAGCAGTGGTTAGTACACTGGACTCGCATTCTGGATGACGAGGGTTCAAAGCCGCGTCCGTCCATTGACATAGGTATTCCGTGATTTCCCTAAATCGCTTCAGGCAAAATACCCTGTTAATTCATGTAAAAGGGCATGGCCGATTTCCTTCCCCATCCTTCCCTAATCTGATCTTATGCTTCGTCTCTAATGATCTCGTTATCGACGGGATGTGAAACACTAATCTCCTCCCCCTCCTCTGAAGAAAAGAAAAGGAACCTATGCACCCCGATGCACTTTCCATCTGCAAATCACCAAGCGAATAACCAAAACCGGAGAGTGGACAGCGACTGCGAGGGAATGAAAATGGGTGGGATGCACGCGAAATGAAAACAGACGATGGGAACCACAGAATCAGCCAGATGACAGGAGAAATAACCGGGGACATGAGGAAAAATAAGGTAACTGGAAACACGACGATCATCAACCAGGAACGAAAAATATGCAGAGGTGAAGGAACAAGTGAGAGTGTTCAAATCACATGTATTTAGTGCAAATTTTTTACAGTGAAAGCCGCTCTAAGACTCTATTTTCTGAGAAATTACCGCGTCGAGCTATATTTGAACGAGGGATTTGAACTGGTGAAGTTTAATGATGAGAAGATTAAATTAAAATTCGTAGGTATTGCAGAAACACTGGTGGAAGGAGGTTATTCAGTAGGCTTCATTGTCACTGAAATCGAAGAGGGGTTGACGGGAGCTAAGACGAATAAGGGGAAGAAGAAGTAGGCGAAATTATCCATGAACCAACAAGAGATAGTGAGGAGGTTCAAACAGATCATTTGACGGAAGAAGTTTTGAAAAAAATAGATGATTTAGAAGATGACGAGGTCGACGAAGAATGCGAAGACGTGTGGAACAATGGATCAGGAGAGAAGGAGGCAGAATTCTTCGGATGCAACGAAAAGAAGAGGATTATCCAATTTTTAAATTGAGAGAGTTTGTTGGCTCTCTGTTAAACACGCCAGAAGACGAAGAGGACACAGCAAGGATGAGGACGTTTCAGACGCTGGGAAACGTTCGCATATGCTATTGATAGGAGCAGAAAAGAAAGGACACAACAACAAAGAGGTATCAAAAGTGATTGCAGAGACAATCTGTGGGGTAACCTGTTCTGTGGAAAACGTTAAATGGTAAATATGCATTGGAAATTTCAGGAAGGTGAAGAAACTTAGTAAAGTCATTCTAGACGAAAATTATGTAGTGGGCTGTCAGTTTGATCAGATAAAGAAGATTATCAAATAAGAAAAACTGTAGACTAACCACCTGTTAGGCGCAAATGCCACCCAGTAATCGCAAAATTAGCTCAGGAAAAGGTCAGTGCAAAAGCAGAGAAGAGGAAGGAAAATCAGCAAGAATGATAACAGAAATGAAGCTTACTATGGGCGATAATGTTTTATTACTACTAAAGAAGTGTCGATGTATAAAAAGCAAATTATTTGACGTATTTTGTGGACTTTACCGCGTGTGGGAAATTGGATATGACAATGTCATCGAATTAGAAACACTGTGAAACCGTAAATCAATTGAAAATCACCGCACTTCAAATGTCAAACTATTTACAGAATGAGAAGAATAAGAAATCAGTAGGGACACTACATTCAGTCTCAGGTCTGTTGTGAGAGGATGCAATAATAATGAGAAATAACACATGAAAAAGAAGCCATCAGATGGTAAAGGAGAGTTTTAGCAAGGAACAAGTCCAGCGTCAGCAGAAGAAGTCAGGAAGATGACTTAGCAGGAACTGAGAAGAGAAACATTAAACGAATCATTAGCTGTAGTTGCCCTTTGATGAAAATGGGCGTGTTGGTTGAGATTTAGTTTACTTTATATGTTTGCCAGATGCAAAGGAACGCATAGCAAGAAGTCATAGAGCTTGATTGTTATGTAATTGGTTTTAGGTAGTAAAGAGTGACGGGAGTCTGAGAATAGCAAACGTGAAGGAACTACACTCCTGGAAATTGAAATAAGAACACCGTGAATTCATTGTCCCAGGAAGGGGAAACTTTATTGACACATTCCTGGGGTCAGATGCATCACATGATCACACTGACAGAACCACAGGCACATAGACACAGGCAACAGAGCATGCACAATGTCGGCACTAGTACAGTGTATATTCACCTTTCGCAGCAATGCAGGCTGCTATTCTCCCATGGAGACGATCGTAGAGATGCTGGATGTAGTCCTGTGGAACGGCTTGCCATGCCATTTCCACCTGGCGCCTCAGTTGGACCAGCGTTCGTGCTGGACGTGCAGACCGCGTGAGACGACGCTTCATCCAGTCCCAAACATGCTCAATGGGGGACAGATCCGGAGATCTTGCTGGCCAGGGTAGTTGACTTACACCTTCTAGAGCACGTTGGGTGGCACGGGATACATGCGGACGTGCATTGTCGTGTTGGAACAGCAAGTTCCCTTGCCGTCTAGGAATGGTAGAACGATGGGTTCGATGACGGTTTGGATGTACCGTGCACTATTCAATGTCCCCTCGACGATCACCAGAGGTGTACGGCCTGTGTAGGAGATCGCTCCCCACACCATGATGCCGGGTGTTGGCCCTGTGTGCCTCGGTCGTATGCAGTCCTGATTGTGGCGCTCACCTGCACGGCGCCAAACACGCATACGACCATTATTGGCACCAAGGCAGAAGCGACTCTCATCGCTGAAGACGACACGTCTCCATTCGTCCCTCCATTCACGCCTGTCGCGACACCACTGGAGGCGGGTTGCACAATGTTGGGGCGTGAGCGGAAGACGGCCAAACGGTGTGCGGGACCGTAGCCCAGCTTCATGGAGACGGTTGCGAATGGCCCTCGCCGATACCCCAGGAGCAACAGTGTCCCTAATTTGCTGGGAAGTGGCGGTGCGGTCCACTACGGCACTGCGTAGGATCCTACGGTCTTGGCGTGCATCCGTTCGTCGCTGCGGTCCGGTCCCAGGTCGACGGGCACTTGCACCTTCCGCCGACCACTGGCGACAACGTCGATGTACTGTGGAGACCTCACGCCCCACGTGTTGAGCAATTCGGCGGTACGTCCACCCGGCGTCCCGCATGCCCACTATACGCCCTCGCTCAAAGTCCGTCAACTGCACATACGGTTCACGTCCACGCTGTCGCGGCATGCTACCAGTGTTAAAGACTGCGATGGAGCTCCGTATGCCACGGCAAACTGGCTGACACTGACGGCGGCGGTGCACAACTGCTGCGCAGCTAGCGCCATTCGACGGCCAACACCGCGGTTCCTGGTGTGTCCGCTGTGCCGTGCGTGTGATCATTGCTTGTACAGCCCTCTCGCAGTGTCCGGAGCAAGTATGGTGGGTCTGACACACCGGTGTCAATGTGTTCTTTTTTCCATTTCCAGGAGTGTATATGCTGTGAGGATTTAGCACACGTCAAGGTATACTGCAATATGAGGATAATTGATGAGTAAAACTATATGCGATTTACGTGAGTATTTGTTAGTTTGATGAGAGTGCAATGTGATAACTCTTGTGTATTTTCCTGTACTGTTGACAGAACAGACATTAAGTTTTGGAGGAAAACCATGACGAAAGTAAACGAACGAAAATAGTAAAAATAATGAATTTGACATGACGCAGGTTGAGGGAAGGAATAAGTTAAACAAGGATTTTCATTAAAAGATGGGCAGGCAATGAACAATTGCAAATGAGAAATAAGATAACCATGAAGCATAAGAAATCATAAGGTAAGGTATCACCGAAGTAAAAAACGGGTAATGTAAGATCTTATCTTATAAATTTAACTGTCGAGAACTGTGTTGTGGTTGTGCTTATGCCTCAGATTAGCGATCACCACAAATTTGGGATACCCACAGTATAAGAGACAAAACGAGTTCATGAGATGGAAGGTGATGGATGTATAGAGGGTTTGACGTACCAAAGGAAAAATAGCGAATGAAGAGAACAGAAGATGAGTAAAGTATTTAGGGTGGTCACCAAATCTGTTTTGGGTAAAAAATAATTATGAGGCGTCTACTAGTAGTGGTAGACCCGTACGGGCTAACCAGTAGACATGTCACCAATAAGTAACTGTATGAAAAAAAATTTACCACTAACAGATCTCTCATAAGTCCCAACCAAGATAATACTGAGGAAACTATCATTACATAAAGAATAAAAACGAGTCTGGAAAATTTTAGTAATTACTATTTAACTGTCACGGAGTAAACTAAATGTAAACATGAATTTAGGAAAGACTGAAGAATTAATGGCAACATATAATCAAAATCCGTAAAAGAAATGATGTAAACGATATGTTTAAAGATAAATCTATGAAAGGATAGAAATTCACGTAAAAATTAGTAGTAATGACGTATAAAAATTGCTGAAGTACTTGAGTTAAATTCAAAACAATTTAAAACATTTTACTGTTGAAGGAAGTGTAAGAAGAGGGTATTATGTTTGTATTTTACGAGATTTGTCTTAGTAATTTATGTACTGGTAACTGTTTGAGATCACACAAGTCACACGTTGAAAGGAGGCAAGAGAGAGCTGCAGATGGCAGATAGGACGAGAGAACTGGAACAAGTAAACAATGCGCTATGGCACAGCCGTAGTTACACTCACGCCCAGTAGCGCAAGAAACTGGAACAGCAAGTTGACCAGCCACTGCCCGCCAGCCAAGGTAAGCTTACGCGAGGACGATATCCTCATCCCTTACCTGCTTGCAGCTGGATGACACCCCCCCCCCCCCCCCCCCCATACACACACACACGCAAGCGTACATTGAAAGGGATTTCGGGAACCACTCACCGCCTCAACGAGGGCGAACGCACAGCTGGAAGTTCTGAGACTTCACTGCTACAAAACGCGTCCAATAGTAACCCTGTTTATGTATGTAAAATGATGACGTCACATGGAGACTGCACGTAGCTACTGCCAACGAAGCAGTACATGTTGCTCATATGATTTACACGTCATGAGCACCGAGACAATCGCAGCAATACTCACAGTTTCCAAAGTCTTGCGTGCGATGAACACATACTTTCGGCTTCAATGTAGACCCTTGTGGTTGGAAAGGAATATTTCTGTCGACTGAAAGGAGGTCGTTGGCCGCTTATCGGCCGAACACTAATCACGTTCATGTTGGGTGAGTGAAAAGACGGAGACGTTAATGCGACTTTGTTCTCACACTAACGATGACAGGTGTGATGATACCGAGGACGAACGTTTTGTAACGAAGATTATGGCCGCCATTACTGTGAACACTTGTACTTACGACTTCGTATTTGTGTGGAACGAAGAAATGGGGAGAAACTTTATGTCGAGTACAATTTCTCACTTCGTGTCAAACTGATGTCAGTGTGCCACACTATACTCGTTGCCACGAACCGTACCTCTCATACCAAAGCATCTCTTGTGACTTGTTTTGTGCCTCAAACTGATGACAATTCTGTGTGGATTTCTTTCCGGGAGAATCTTATATATTGTTCTGTAACAGACACTGACCTGTGGATCTTGCTTATAAAACACATGAAAATTATTAACTAATTTTGTTGTTTTAATTTATTTAAATACTATTTTGTACAGAGAATGGATGATATAAGGTTTGATCCCTCCAGTTCTGTATTGCTATCTACTTCGTGTCGGACCACACCACTATTTACAGATGTGTAAACTATTTTATGCAGAGTGACACAAGTGTGATTTCTGTATAAAAAATTTAGTTTTATATTTTTGTGTGCATGCCAAGGCTTTTACATTTTTTTGTCGCATTTGTTGCTGTATCTATCTGGAATATTACGTATATCTTGTAATATCTATATTATTGCATGATGATGTACCTTCATGTGGTTTACTGTGTTTGCTGTATGTTAATTTATGTACGCGTGAAGAAGAATGAATGAGTTAAATTTAAAAAAAATGTTCTAAGTGAGAGTGAATGATTAATTGAGATCTAAACTTGGAAAAAGTATGAGCGGGCATTAGCCAACAGTGAGTCAATGAGCAAGAAAGATAATAATACATTATTTTTATAAAATGTTTGAATGTGAATATGAGTCAAGCCAAGAATAGAAATTGTTATGTTAATTTTTAAAAGAAACGTGAACGAGTTGTGAGCTGGCAAACTGAATAAATCTTATATGTTTAATAAAAGAAGTTCACACTTTACGCCAGCAAGGAGACAGTATGCGATGACTTACTAGACTGGTACGGCACACAATAAATAATGATGTGTACACTTGGTAAAATTCCATCCCTCACCAAACACACAGTGCCGAACAAAAGTACATAAGGGGTGATTTTACGTGATTGTTTTACTCAAACTATCTTGTAACTGACGTAAGACGCAAAATAAAAAGACAAATCAAATCGGAATAAATTAATCCCACCAATGGATAAAATATGAATCAATACGAGTGATTGCCAGTACTTATCTATGTTGATTGTTGTTGTTGTTGTTGTTGTTGTTGTTGTTGTGGTCTTCAGTCCTGAGACTGGTTTGATGCAGCTCTCCATGCTACTCTATCCTGTGCAAGCCTCTTCATCTCCCAGTACCTACTGCAGCCTACATCCTTCTGAATCTGCTTAGTGTATTCATCTCTTGGTCTCACTCTACGATTTTTACCCTCCACGCTGTCCTCCAGTACTAAATTGGTGATCCCTTGATGCCTCAGAACATGTCCTACCAACCGATCCCTTCTTCTGGTCAAGTTGTGTCACAAACTTCTCTTCTCCCCAATCCTATTCAATACTTCCTCATTAGTTATGTGATCTACCCATCTAATCTTCAGCATTCTTCTGTAACACCACATTTCAAAAGCTTCTATTCTCTTCTTGTCTAAACTATTTATTGTCCATGTTTCACTTCTATACATGGCTATGTTGATTACAATTTGTTATATTCAACGGCACGCACACCTAAGTACGATGTGCCGTGAGCCATAACAGCCTCAGCAGAATTTCCAGCAGGTGCACAAACCCTAGGTCGTCAGACTAGACAATGCTTTGAAGTAAGCCGACTTGGCACCGGCTGGATTAGAAGTCACACAGCACGTTGTATCTCTAGCCTGTGCGGGGAGACGGAGACTCTTTTTAACAAGTTGTGTGTTGCCTGGGGATTCTTGCTGTTTTTTCATAGTTCCGGAAGCAAAATATGGTTCAAATGGCTCTGAGCACTATGAGACTTAACATCTGAGGTCACCAGTCCCCTAGAACTTAGAACTACTTAAACCTAACTAACCTAAGGACATCACACACATCCATGCCCGAGGCAGGATTCGAACCTGCGACCGTAGCAGTCGCGCGGTTCCAGACTGAAGCGCTTAGAACCGCTCGGTCACACCGGCCGGCTGTTCCGGAAACATACTGTGCACGGTACGGCTGGCAGTCAGAATTATTGAAATTCACAGACTGCTAAGGTAATGTCTGAGAGAGAGTAGTGGGGACAAGAAAGTTTGGAGCCCCTTTAAAAATTATAAGACACTGCCATTGCACTCAGGCCCTGCAAGGAAAAATGTTTAATGGAGTATAAAAACAGATACCATTGGTTAAATAAGCAATTTAGAAGTGAGAGTAAGAAACACGACTGTACTTACAGAGGTTCACCCTTACTGGCCAACACGCGAACGTAGACAGAGGGAGGAGGGGAGGAGGGGAGGAGGGGAGGAGGGGAGGAGGAGAGGAGGACATAGTTTTGGAGCACTAATTATCACGAATTTCGTAACCCGTTAACCACTGGAAATGTGAGTGATGGAGAGAGACCAGTGCCTTTCAAGATTGTTTCTCACTTTTTGGCACTCACAGTATTTATCATTCAGCAGATGAAAATTACGTGGCGCCAGAAAAACACAACCGAGTCTCCCCTGTTGGAAGCAGACTGCTCAAAGTTACTCTTCAGCCAGGAGCCGTCTCCCGTGATAATCTTCGGCCAAGCTACCATCAGGCAGATCTCACTTCGGCAGTGAGCGGCTCTCATCCACCTAAGCTGAAATTAGATGCAAGTCTGTGCTGCAGATCCAGTGACTGACCTTGCAGTCATTTCAGCTACAACTTGCAGATTGTGAGTACAGTCAGATCCGGCCGCAACCCCGAAGCGAACTGTAGGGCAAGTTCACTCATTTTTATCTTACTTACTTGCTGCGTTGGCCACACAAACCGCAGTCGGTCTTTGGCCCCACCATTCAGCCTCCTCCAGCCCCTCGGTCCATGTATTCTTGTTCAGACAGCCCAAGCGTACTCATATCCTCTCTAACCTGATTAATCCATTGGCGTCGTGGTCTTTCCCGTGGTCTTTTGCCTCAAATATCTTCCTCCACTACCTGTCTGATGATCTGGCCTTCTCGACGCATTACGTGTCCATACCACATCAGTCTTCTTTATTTGATCACTACCACGATGCCCATCGACTTGATTTAGAAAAGATTGCTGTATGGTGTGGCAGGTGGCAGTTGACGCTAAATAACGAAAAGTGTGAGGTGATCCACATGAGTTCCAAAAGAAATCCGTAGGAATTCGATTACTCGAGAAACAGTACAATTCTCAAAGCTGTCAATTCAACTAAGTACCTGGGTGTTAAAATTACGAACAACTTCAGTTGGAAAGACCATATAGATAATATTGTGGGGAAGGCGAGCCAAAGGTTGCGTTTCATTGGCAGGACACTTAGAAGATGCAACAAGTCCATTAAAGAGACATCTTACACCACACTCGTTCGTCCTCTGTTAGAATATTGCTGCGCGGTGTGGGATCCTTACCAGGTGGGATTGACGGAGGACATCGAAAGGGTGCAAAAAAGGTCATCTCGTTTTGTATTATCACGTAAGAGGGGAGAGAGTGTGGCAGATATGATACGCGAACTGGAATGGAAGTCATTAAAGCAAAGACGTTTTTCGTCGCGGCGAGATCTATTTACGAAATTTCAGTCACCAACTTTGTCTTCCGAATGCGAAAATATTTTGTTGAGCCCATCCTACATAGGTAGGAATGATCATCAAAATAAAATAAGAGAAATCAGTGCTCGAACAGAAAGGTTTAGGTGTTCGTGTTTCCCGCGCGCTGTTCGGGAGTGGAATGGTAGAGAGATAGTATGATTGTGGTTCGATGAACCCTCTGCCAAGCACTTAAATGTGAATTGCAGAGCAGTCATGTAGATGTAGATGTAGACTAGTATAGCTCCTGCAATTTACTGTTCATTCTTTTCCTCCATTCATCTCTATCCTTCATTGGCCCAAAAATCTGTCTGAGGATGACATTCTGAAATGTCAGCAGTTTTTTTTCCATCTTTTGGGTGATGGTCCAGGTCTCTGCTCCATATAAGACTACAGGTTATATTATTGTCTTGTAGAATTTGAGGATCTCAATAGAAGGCTGGATTTTAACAGCTTTCCCAGAGCAAACCTTGATCTGCTTCCTACTTGTATTCATGCGGTAATTTCCTCGTCACTCAGGTTTAACTATGTTCAGTAATTTCAATCTTCATTGTGAACAAATGTTTGCAGTTAAAGGTTCAATGTGCTATCAACTCCGGCCATAGATTCAAACTCATACCCTTCTCTAGCCTTTTTACCTTTAAACACTAACCTTCGGAAATCACGGTGTGACTTACGTGAATATACTCTAATTGTTTTACCAAGATACTCGTGTATCTGAATAACATGCCAGATCCCGTGGCTAGGTTTGTCAATGCTCTAGTTTATTACTGTCACTGACTGTCAAACCATTTCTTTTGAAGTTGGGTGTAATAAGTTGAGTTAGCTGAGATCATTGTTTAATTTCATAGATAATCGAACTCCTTTATCAATATTTTGGTGGCCAACAATTTAATTATATCAGACAGACGGGCCTATTTTAATACATTCAATTAAAGATTCAATTTTTAAAGCACCACCACCACTACTACCCTGATGACACCTTACAACTGGCGGTCACCTTTTCGAAAAAGCTATATCGACATTTCCCTGAACATTCCAAGTAAATCGCAGAAACCCTTAATTTCGATGGCAGAATGAAATGTGAGTATAGCTCCCCAAGAATTCGTCTCACTGTGTGCCAACATGAGTAATTTGGAAGTATATACTCTTTGAGTAGGGAAGCAAAGTAAGACAATAAAGGCAAGTTTTCCAGTCCAGATTGCGTTTCAGTTAGGTTCATTTCAGAGCCTGCAGATGAAATAGCTGCAGTTTTAGCAGTCATACACAAGCACTCGCGTGACGAAGATCTGGCCAGGTTTGTCAATGCTCTAGTTTATTACTGTCACTGACTGTCAAACCATTTCTTTTGAAGTTGGGTGTAATAAGTTGAGTAAGCTGAGATCATTGTTTAATTTCATAGATAATCGAACTCCTTTATCAATATTTTGGTGGACAACAATTTAATTATATCAGACAGACGGGCCTATTTTAATACATTCAATTAAAGATTCAATTTTTAAAGCACCACCACCACTACTACCCTGATGACACCTTACAACTGGCTGTCACCTTTTCGAAAAAGCTATATCGACATTTCCCTGAACATTCCAAGTAAATCGCAGAAACCCTTAATTTCGATGGCAGAATGAAATGTGAGTATAGCTCCCCAAGAATTCGTCTCACTGTGTGCCAACATGAGTAATTTGGAAGTATATACTCTTTGAGTAGGGAAGCAAAGTAAGACAATAAAGGCAAGTTTTCCAGTCCAGATTGCGTTTCAGTTAGGTTCATTTCAGAGCCTGCAGATGAAATAGCTGCAGTTTTAGCAGTCATACACAAGCACTCGCGTGACGAAGATCTGGCCAGGTTTGTCAATGCTCTAGTTTATTACTGTCACTGACTGTCAAACCATTTCTTTTGAAGTTGGGTGTAATAAGTTGAGTAAGCTGAGATCATTGTTTAATTTCATAGATAATCGAACTCCTTTATCAATATTTTGGTGGACAACAATTTAATTATATCAGACAGACGGGCCTATTTTAATACATTCAATTAAAGATTCAATTTTTAAAGCACCACCACCACTACTACCCTGATGACACCTTACAACTGGCGGTCACCTTTTCGAAAAAGCTATATCGACATTTCCCTGAACATTCCAAGTAAAGCGCAGAAACCCTTAATTTCGATGGCAGAATGAAATGTGAGTATAGCTTCCCAAGAATTCGTCTCACTGTGTGCCAACATGAGTAAATTGCAAGTATATACTCTTTGAGTAGGGAAGCAAAGTAAGACAATAAAGGCAAGTTTTCCAGTCCAGATTGCGTTTCAGTTAGGTTCATTTCAGAGCCTGCAGATGAAATAGCTGCAGTTTTAGCAGTCATACACAAGCACTCGCGTGACGAAGATCTGGCCAGGTTTGTCAATGCTCTAGTTTATTACTGTCACTGACTGTCAAACCATTTCTTTTGAAGTTGGGTGTAATAAGTTGAGTAAGCTGAGATCATTGTTTAATTTCATAGATAATCGAACTCCTTTATCAATATTTTGGTGGACAACAATTTAATTATATCAGACAGACGGGCCTATTTTAATACATTCAATTAAAGATTCAATTTTTAAAGCACCACCACCACTACTACCCTGATGACACCTTACAACTGGCGGTCACCTTTTCGAAAAAGCTATATCGACATTTCCCTGAACATTCCAAGTAAATCGCAGAAACCCTTAATTTCGATGGCAGAATGAAATGTGAGTATAGCTTCCCAAGAATTCGTCTCACTGTGTGCCAACATGAGTAAATTGCAAGTATATACTCTTTGAGTAGGGAAGCAAAGTAAGACAATAAAGGCAAGTTTTCCAGTCCAGATTGCGTTTCAATTAGGTTCATTTCAGAGCCTGCAGATGAAATAGCTGCAGTTTTAGCAGTCATACACAAGCACTCGCGTGACGAAGATCTGTATCTGAAGTCTGAGAAGTTGTACATGCCACATCAAAACACAAGAAATGAAACCGAAGTAATTCGCTGAACTACAGGCCCATATTACTACCAAAGATTTACAATAGGATTTTGGAACTTACAATATATTCGAACTTATGAATTACCTCTAAGAGAACGATCTACTGAGACTTGATCTTTATTGGCACAAAGTAATGAATGCTCTCGATAGGGGCTCTCAAGTTAATTCCATATTTCTAGTAATCCAGAAGGCCTTTGACACCGTTGCTCAAACTGTGTGTCTTTAGTTTCCCAATGAACAGACTCTCTACTGTTCTGTATCTACGTAAACAAAGAAACGGTTTAACAATCATTGACGATAATAAGCTAAGGCACTGTCAAAGCTGGACTCGAGATCTGGCATATGATTCAGATAGACGTGTATCTAGATAGTCTATTAGATTTTTCGTAGGTGATGCTGTCATCACAAGATCAAAACTAATTTCAGAACTATTTAGACAAGTTATCTGCGTGGCAGGAAAGTGACGACTGCAACTGAACAACAAAAAGTTTGAGATTCTAAAAAAAAGTTTGTTAAATTTTGGTTACACAATAAATCACTCTATTTTAGCGGTTTTGGGTTCGATTAAATACCAATGGATGTCGTTGGGAAGGCGAAAAGGGACTGCCTACATTACACTTGTCCGTCCTCTTCTGGAGTATTGCTGTATGGTATGGAATCCTTACCAAGTAGTACTCATGAAGGACGTCGAGAAAATACACAGAAGGGCAGCTCGTTTTGTATTGTCGCCAAATAAGGTGTGTGTGTCGAGATGTACTATAAAATACTGGGGTGGCAATCACCAAAACGAAGGCAATTTCGCCGGCCGTTGTGGCCGTGCGGTTCTAGGCGCTTCAGTCTGGAACCGCGTGCCAGCTGCGGTCGCAGGTTCGAATCCTGCCTCGGGCATGGATGTGTGTGATGTCCTTAGGTTAGTTAGGTTTAAGTAGTTCTAAGTTCTAGGGGACTGATGACCACAGATGTTAAGTCCCATAGTGCTCACAGCCTTTTGAACCATTTGAAGGCAATTTTCGTTATGACGTGTTCTTTCAACGAAATTTGAATCATTAACTTTCTTCTTTGAATGCAAGATATATTGTTAATTCCCACCTACATAGGGATGAATGACTATCGTAACAGAATAAAACAAATGAGAGCGTTTATGGAAACATTTAGGTATCCAGTTTTTCCATGTACTATTTGACAGGGGAACGCCCGAGAAGTCGTCTGAAAATGTTTCTATTAACCCTCTGCTAAACATTAAGTGTAAAATGCAGAGTAGTCATGTACATGCGAATGCATAACTTCCGCACTACTTCACTCTGCCTATTAGAGCCCTTCGCGAGACAGTGACACCCCAGACGCGGCTCATTGGCCGCTAGAGTGCCTGAGAGAGGAATGGACACTCGTCAGTGGAGAAAAGAAACAAATAAAACAGGGATCCGGGACCATGCACCCCTAGTTCGATGTGCCGAAATGGAAGCGCAGGCTGCAAACTGTGTGATCTCCAAGGCTCACATCAATGTACCGCATTTTGATTTCGTTATTTACTCGTCACTTTATTTCTCTGTGAACTGGGGGGGACGGAGGGGGAGTGTGGTCCGCATCAATAACTCAGGAACTGAAGAGTTTTAGCATCGTTAAAGAAAATGTTTAGCCCTTCGCTTCTAGAGTTTGCATTAATCCGCTGTTTTTATTCGCCACCTTTTCATGCAGATATCCATCGTCATGTAAAAGCTGAAATGAAGTTTTATTACGCCAGCGAACGATCTGAAATACGTTTTACGGGCTGTGTTGTTCACTCCTACGGCAGTGAGAGCTGCCCAGGCGGTCTGGTCGCCGAGTTCAGAAAGGAACAAACGGCTGCGTGAGCGCGAAATACAGTGGTACGATTTCAAAGGCCTCCACTTCTTTGATAACGGAGCTGAAACTGGACTAAAAAGGTGGGGAACAGATGTACTGACCAAGCGTGGCCGTAGCTGCATTTATTGTATTTCCCAACAGAAGCATTTCTTGCTACAGAACAGAGGCTGAGAGCGGGGAATACGGTTCATTGTGCCGTATTTCCGACATGAGTGTCGGGTTGCAGGTAACACACTTTTCTGTTAAGTGATTGAAGAAATATATGTTTGAAATTTGCTCACTTGTAGAGCTGGTTTGCGCATCAATCATCGTCTTTATTTCTAAATGCGTTAATGACACTTGCTTTCCTCTACTTGGTTTAGTTTTTCTCGTTTATTCTAGCTGGCACGTGTGTTACTAACCGGAAATCCTGCACCGACCGCATTTATTGCTTGTTTGTTATGTGCTTCCGCCATACCGTTATCTGTAAAATATTTTCCGCTCCTTACGACGTGTTTAACGCAAGTAATGAGAATAAGTGTTTCGCTATCGTGCTTACGCACGAACTCAAGCGGGTTAACCAGTGTGTGTGTGGGCGCGTGCGTGCGCGCTTTTATCTCTCTCTCTCTCTCTCTCTCTCTCTCTCTCTCTCTCTCTGTGTGTGTGTGTGTGTGTGAATGAGTGCAAGTGAGAGAAAAAGAGAGAAAGGGATAGAGAGAGAGAGAGAGAGAGAGAGAGACAGAGAGAGAGAGAGAGAGTGCATACTGCAGTGCTACCTCTGCTTTCCGTGATACACTGAGTGTGTTGCGCTGATTACAAGAAATAAAGCGTATTGACAATTCCTAGAGGACTGGATCGTAAGTATTAGAAACACACTTAAGAAAGATGGAAAATAAAGAGCCTGAAGACTCCGCACCACATGGGTGATCTTTTGCCATATATTACACATGATGGACATTGTATTCAGAACATTACGGGGTTAGTTTCTCACATTTTGGTGAGCTCTGAATATTATTCACTCAGGAATCCACGATCCAAAATGAAAATCTACGGAGTTCCTTCAACAACTACCCTATTATCCGCTAACGGTATGTAATTCACTGAGATGGAAGGATGTTAACTTGTGGTTCGGAATCATAAATTTTTCCCAGTGAACGTAATATTCAAAAAACTTTCACGCTCGTTGCATCCGTTATTAACTGCAACCCAAGGTTTTTCGACTGGGTACCTCTCAGTCATCTTCAGGTGAGCCATAGAAGACTTCGATGGCTAAATCTAAGGCGACTGGCAGGTGTCGTGGGATGTAGTAAACGACGACCGTCAGCAAGGCCGAAACTTCTTTGAATAAATGGATAGCATCTAACCACACAGCTGATCTATCTGAGCTAGCGTACAATTATTGCTGCTTATGGTGCTTAAGTTGGCCTCACTACGTACAGGCTGATTCAGTTGCCCTTAGCGATGTCGTTTTCTGCAACCCGCAATATTATATCTGGCCTTCAAAATACGCACACGATATTTTCACATTTTCTCGCTCGCTACGTGCAAAGTATTAGTCCTACAGAAAAAATGTACATGGACTTTTTTTTTTTGAAATTTAATGTAGTTAAATTTTGTACTGGGATTCGTTTCTTCTGGAGGACGCCGTTTTCGAGTTGTTCGAGAAAAACGTATAAAAGCGAGCTTCAAACATACGTCCACCCCGACACTCATCCCTCACCAGTCGGGATTTATAATACATTTTCGTAACACTTCGTTCTACCCCGAACAAAACGTGCCAACTACATGAACTATTTTCGATATTCGGCCTTTTTTGGTCTCTATTGGTTGGGCTATTATGCCCCCAGCGCAGTCGGCTATTTTGTTAACAGTATGAATTTAAACGTGCCCGTGAAGGTATTGAAAGTGTGGTGTCACCGCCAGACACTACTAGGTGGTAGCCTTTAAATCGGCCGCGGTCCGGCAGTATACGTCGGACCCGCGTGTTGCCACTATCAGTGATTGCAAACCGAGCGCCGCCACACGGCAGGTCCAGAGAGACTTCCTAGCACTCGCCCCAGTTGTACAGCCGACTTTGCTAGCGATGGTTCACTGGTTTCTACGCTCTCATTTACCGAGACGATAGTTAGTATAGCCTTCAGCTACGTTATTTGCTACGACCCAGCAAGGCGCCAGTATCCGTACTATTGATACTGTGAATCATGTACCATAAAGAGCGACGTTCTCCATTAATGGATTAAAGTTAAGTATTCCACCAGCTACGTCCGTTTTTCTCAATTCTAATTCCCTTGTCATGTTCCAGACCTCACGCCAGCCTGCGTGAGCTGAGACGCTTGCATTTCGGCCTCCTTTAGTACCAAGGTGTTGCCTTTCCTACCAACCACAACAGAAAGAAAAACGACTTTTGTAAACGTTACGTTAAAACGAATTACGTTGACAATTAGATCCAAATTGAACCCTGACAAGCACAGTACTTTCATAGTTAGACGACCTGACAAATACAACGGTGTGATTGTTTATTTTATGCTGTTAAAATTCACAAAACTGTTAGGTAAAATTTACCCAAATGTCAGTTTTACAATTTGTAATTACTCGACTAAGCTGGTGGCGTAATAGAGTCAGTCAATCAAGGCCGAAAACGGTCGTATGTTGGAAATAGTTTGTGCAGTCACAAATTTTTGTATAGTGGTAGGAGAGAGCACCTTAAGCAACATACCAGAAATTCTGACCAGTGGAGGCTGTGTGTGGCAGTGGGGGTTTGTTTAAAGGTCAATTTTGTACGTTTTTCTTGAATAACTTGAAAATTACGATATCTAGCGAAAATGTATGCCAGTACAAAATTTAACCACAACACAGTTCCTACACAAAGGTCCTATTCATTTTTCCGTAGGACTAATAATTTGCGTGTAGCAAACGAGAGAATATGAAAATGTCTCGTGTGGTTTACGACGGCCAAATATAACACTGCAGGTAGCATAAGACGACATCGATAGGGGCAGCTGTATATACTTGCAAATCCTCCGCAACCGATATGAAAACAATATGTCTTCGAGTACGGTAATTACATATTTGCAAAAGTGCCAAAAAATGTATTTCTATTATGACAAGTTTGTGGGAAAGCCGGTCGGGGCCACCGGTTCTCAAAGAGACAGCTTCCCACCAAACGGAAGTTCAACAACGCGATAGTCAACTGATGGAAATAGTCTCAGGTGGTAGTTATCAGGCAGGTGCAAGGAGAAGAACATGGACTCTTAAATTTAAAAAAGATGGTTTTAAAAATGTGGGTAATCCAAGACAATTCAAACAGAATCGAGGTCAAACATATGTCTCTAATTGTCCAGAATCATGATATGGTCCGATGAATTATGTTTCGCAATGGGTGGCATTTTTATGTCTTGAAAAGCCATATATGGGCCGTTGAACGTCCACGCACTACCCGTACGAGAAATTATCTAGGGAGAGCCTCAATAAACAATTGAGGCCGTGGTTGATGGAGAACACTTTATTGAGTTTCTCATTTTACCACATCGCTTGAGTGGTCCACGGTATTTGAACTGTCTTGAGAACGACTTACGCGATTTTATGAAGAAAGATTCCTCGGAACTGCACATTGATGTATGGTACCAAGAAGATGATGATCCAGCGTTCTTTCATCGCCTGCCCTGAGCATGCTTCATAGGCATCTTCGGCCAGGAAGTAAGAGGGAGCGGTTGCCCAGCCCCTTGCTCTCCGCGCTTTCCTCACCTCATCACAGCAGCCTTTTTTCCTATAGAAACCCAGAGAGGCCAATACACATCCAGTTCCGACAGTAGCAGTAGACAAGTCTACTAAGTACATCTTTGTAGCGTTTAATTCCACAATAAGCGAACATGCAGTCTTACAGAGAGTAAGATAAAACATGGTTGGTCGTTGGACGATCTGTAACGTGGTCGTCATTTTGAACATTTGTTCTAAAGTAATTAGGCTTATTGAAGCTCTCAGGACGCAGGCTTAAAATTTTTCTTTGTTTGTATTAACCAGTACAATTCTGCAACCTACTGAACTTTATGAGAAGAACACAAAAAGAAACACAATTTTCACACTGCTGCAGGAACTCTGTTTCATAGGCTACTTTTTGAAAATTATTCAAAATATTGATGTGCCTTACTACCTATAAGACTTTCACCTAAGCACATACCACTTATGTCTCTAAAGATATTCCCCTTCTTGAACAAAATTTTGAGCGATGAACGAACATCAACATGATGTTACTAGTGTTAATGAAATGGAAGCATGTGATAATGCTGAAGTCGGCGGTCCTTGGTGTCATTCCAGAGGAGTGGTATGTGTGCAGCTACCTGATACCACCGTCTTCTTTCTCTCATCATCAAACACAGATGTGACACCAAACTGTATGCACACCCATTAGTCACCTACACTCAACATATACGCTTAAGACACAATTGCTACACACCACGATGAAAGAGGCCAATGTGCACAAAGGAAGGACATTAATCGCACCGAGCGAAGTGGCGCAGTGGTTCGGGAGGGAGATGGTTCACTCCCGCGTCCAGCCTTCCTGATGTAGATTTTCCGGGATTTCTTTAAATCGCTTCAGCTAATGCCTCAATCGTTCCTTTGAAAGGGCATGCCCAACTTCCTTTCCCATCTCCTCCCCAATCCAATGGGACCGATGACCTCGCTATTTGGTCCCCTCCCCCAAATCAATCAACCAACAAACCAACCAACATTATTCGTTTAGAGGGTGGAAGCTCCTCTGGGACTGCAAGACTGTTACTGTTGTTGCTGTTGTGTTCACAGCAGTCCAATGACTGGTTTGATAACTGTCTCTACGCTGTACTGAACTGTGCAGGCCTCATGTCTGCCTACAACCATTTGAACTTCACTAATGTAGTGTATCTTTGGTCTCCCTCTACAGGCTTTACTCTCACACTACACATCCATACTTCAGGAATTTAATGTTTCAGTGATTCCTCAGAATGTGTGCTATCAACTGATCCCTTCTGGTAGTCAGACTGTGCTATCCATTTATTTCCTGATCAGTTCGATTCAGTAACTATGCATTATTTATCTGAACTATACATCTGATCTTCAGCACCACATTTCAAAAGCCTCTTTTCTATTGAATAAAATGTTTTCGGGGTTGCAGCCGCGTCAAGTAATTAAAATGCAAAGAACTTTCTACCAAGCACTCCTTGCCCATCGTCAAGTAGACTGATTGCTGATTGGTTGGTGGTACGTCCTAATATAAATGAGTTGCGGCCTGTGACGTCATTGGTGCTCACAGCCTCGCCATATATGGACACTTGTTGATTCCGCTTTCGCTGCGCCCGCTTCAACCTTCCGACTTCTTGATCCGACGCTGCGCTGAGCTGCAAGCCGTCACCTCTGCTAGACGTGTTATAGACGATTTTTATTTCGATGGCTTCTTTAATTACACCATACCAGAAGCCGTTAATGCGAGCCATGACAGAGATCTCGTCAAATTCGAGACAGTAAAAATTTTCTAGCGCATACTCGGCTAAACCGGATTTTTCAGAATAGCGGAGCCGATGAACATCTTATGCTTCTTCCTGCGTTGTTCTGCAGTATGCATTGTTTGTCCCACGTAAGGCCGACCACACTCGCAAGGTATCTCGTAGACTCCAGGTGTTCTGATGTCTGTCGCATCTTCAGTTGGTCTCAATAGTTACCGGATGTTTGTTGGTGGCCTAAAGATTGATTTGATTTTGTGTCTTTTCAGCAGGCGGCATATCTTGCCCGACAGGGGGCCACAGAAACGCTGAAAAGCAATTTTCTTTTCCTGTCCTTGTCAATGGTATCATTGTGATTCGTGGTTCGCAATAACGGCTTACGAGACTGTTTAATTAAAGAAGTCATTGAAATAAAAATCACCAACGACACCCTTAGCAGAGACGGTGGACTGCAAATTAACGCGGCCTTGGATCCATGTATCAAGAGGTTACATCACACTAGTCGGCTTGTCCGCCACACTTCGCGAAGGCTCGGCTTCGTGCAGGGCCCACGAGAAATCAAAATGATAAAGTACCCACTGAAGGTCTTAACTTTGTCGAGTGCTATCGAGAGCTTGCATGCATTTAAATACGCAGTTAAGAACTATTAAACCCGTCTGAAACAATAATTCGCTCCCCGCCAGAGAGGTTGCTATCCCGTGCTGCGACGTAAGCGCCACTGCCTGTCTTTCTGGTGGGCCTCGCGCCAACTAGTATGCAAGGGCGTATCAGCAGCCTTCAGCAGTCATTCCACTTGACTATGAGCAAACAGTGCTTAGTCGGAAGATAGTGGCATTTAATTACCTGACGCCACTGGCTGGAAGTTCGGAAGCATTTTATTCATTGTTACCGCCGCGAGATCCTAAATTATTACATTTTTCCTTTTCTGGTCTGAACTGTGTATCACCTGCAAGTACGTTTCACTTTCAGACAAATACCTCCCGAAAAAACTTCCCAAATTTAAAATTTGTACTCAGATTAACAAATTTGTCTTTCTCGGAAACGCTTTTCTTGCTGTTACCAGTCTGTATTTTATATCCTTTCCACTATGACCATCATCAGTTATTTTGCTGTGCACATGCGAGTAGTAATACTCATCTACTATTTTTCTTGTATAATTTTCTGATCTAATTCCTCCAGCATCGCTTTATTTGATTCGGTTACATTCTATAACACTGGTTTTATTTTTGTTTAGGCGCTACAGTCTGGAGCCGCGCGACCGCTACGGTCGCAGGTTCGAATCCTGCCCCGGGCATGGATGTGTGTGATGTCCTTAGATTAGTTAGGTTTAAGTAGCTCTAAGTTCTATGGGACTGATGACCACAGCAGTTAAGTCCCATAGTGCTCAGAGCCATTTGAACCATTTTTACTTTTGTTTGCATTCATAAATAACCTGTTTTAAAGATACTATCCATTTTGTTCAACTACTCCTCCAAGTTCTTTGCCATCTATCGCAGAATTAAAGCGTCATCAGCAAATATCATACTTTTAATTTCTTCTACATGGACTTTAATTTCTTTTGTAAATTTCTTCTCGGTTCCTTTTACTACTTGCTCATTGTATTACGCGCAACAACTGATTCCCTTTCATGTCCATCGACCCCTATAACTGCAGTTTGGTTTCTGCAGAAGCTGTAGATAATTTCTGCTCCGAGTATTTTATCTTTGTTATCTCCATCAAAAGAGGTGCTAAACTTCGACTTATTCCCAAGCTTTAACCACTGGGTTTGAAACCGGCGCGGCCTGCGAGATATTCAGGTTTTTACGAAGGCCCGAGGATGCTGAACGGTTGTCGATCTCTTAGACGGCGGACTTATCCAAATTAATAATCGTCAGGATCGGTTGACGAAAAATCTTTAATGAGTCATAAGCTAATTCACAAGACCTGCTTTCACACATTCATGGCGACGGGGAAGCGGTGGCACTGAAGCTCGCCTATTTCATGACCACGTGGCCGTGTTTGAGAGCTGCGCGGTGCCGGCTGGGCTCTGTTATTCGGACACGACGAGACCTGTCGCCGGGCTGTCCTGCCACAGCAGCCCACGTGACGTGTGTCGCGAGTTCTGCGCTGCTGCGGACAGCTTCTCATCCCTCTCGGTCCTGTCCGGTCTGGCGACTTCCGCTGACAGCCCCGCGCTACGTTTTCCAGGCCGGCAGATACGCTAGGCGTGGAGTTATCTACATACAGCGACACCGCAGCGCATCTAACTCTGCCGACCGTATGTGAACACATGCCAGATAAGTTCTCCACAGACTAAAACTTGAAACAGCAAATACATACCGCACTGAAATAAAAGTGACCAAAACAATGTTTCCCATCATTTGCATATCAGCGAACGTCTCTGAGCTGACCTAAAAGCAAAATAGGCAGGAACTTACCATGTAGAGAAGACCTGTCTCTGATAAGATATCATTGGTCAGTTTGTCCTGACGTCACCGAGGAGACTGCAGTGTCGCAGTTGTAAGAGGTCCATGATTAAGGAATTTGTTGCTAGCGCACTCGATCAGATGTAATTTCGATGGACTGCTCACGCGCTGCCTGCGATATGTAAGCTGTAAGAGAATCTCAGACTACAGAGCAGTGTTGTATGTAGTAAGAACTGTGTAGCAGCTGTAGTAGTAGTAGCTATCAGTCGCGTGTGTGGAGTTGGCTGGGCCGGTCGTGGGGAGCGATGGCGGAGCCTTAGCATTGTAGTATAAGGTAAAAGCACCCTCGCGCAAGATTACTATTGTTATATCAGGCCCCATGTAAAATGTTTTAAAAATCTCTTAATAATAATCTTTCTCATAAAAAATTAACCTTTTACAATTGTTGTTGTTGTGGTCTTCAGTCCCGAGACTGGTTTGATGCAGCTCTCCATGCTACTCTATCGTCTGCATGCTTCTTCATCTCCCAGTACCTACTGTAGCCTACATCCTGCCGAATCTGCTGAGTGTATTCATCTCTTGGTCTCCCTCTATGATTTTTACCCTCCAAGTTGCCCTCGAATACTAAATTGGTGATCCCTTGACGCCTAAGAACATGTCCTACCAACCGACCCCTTCTTCTGGTCAAGTTGTGCCACAAACTTCTCTTCTTCCCAATCCTGTTCAATACTTCCTCATTACTTATGTGATCTACCCATCTAATTTTCAGCATTCTTCTGTAACACCACATTTCGAAAGCTTCTATTCTCTTCTTGTCCAAACTTTTTATCGTCCATGTTTCACTTCCATACATGGCTACAGTCCACACAAATACTTTCAGAAATGACTTCCTGACACTTAAATCTATACTCGATGTTAACAAATTTCTCTTCTTCAGAAACGCTTTCCTTGCCATTGCCAGTCGGCATTTTATATCCTCTCTACTTCGACCATCATCAGTTATTTTGCTCCCCAAATAGCAAAACTCCTTTACTACTTTAAGTGTCTCATTTCCTAATCTAATTCCCTCAGCATCAACCAACTTAATTCGACTACATTCCATTATCCTCGTTTTGCTTTTGTTGATGTTCATCTTATATCCTCCTTTCAAGACACTATCCATTCCGTTCAACTGCTCTTCCAAGTCCTTTGCTGTCTCTGACAGAAATACGATGTCAACGGCAAACCTCAACATTTTTATTTCTTCTCCATGGATTTCAATACCTGCTCCGAATTTTTCTTTGATTCCTTCACCGCTTGCTCAATATAAAGATTGAATAACATCGGGGAGAGGCTACAACCCTGTCTCACTCCCTTCCCAACCACTGCTTCCCTTTCATTTCCCTCGACTCTTATAACTGCCATCAGGTTTCTGTACAAATTGTAAATAGCCTTTCGCTCCCTGTATTTTACCCCTGCTACCTCAGAATTTGAAAGAGAGTATTCCAATCAACATTGTCAAAAGCTTTCTCTAAGTCTACAAATGCTAGAAACGTAGGTTTGCCCATCCTAGGTTCTAAGATAAGTCGTAGAGTCAGTATTGCCTCACGTGTTCCAACATTTCTACGGAATCCAAACGGATCTTCCCCGAGGTCGGCTTCTACTAGTTGTTCAATACGTCTGTAAAGAATTCGCGTTAGTATTTTGCAACTGTGACGTTAAACTGATAGTTCGGTAATTTTCACATATGTCAACACCTGCTTTCTTTGGGATTGGAATTATTATATTCTTCTTGAAGTCTGAGGGTATTTCGCCTGTTTCATACATCTTGCTCACCAGATGGTAGAGTTTTGTCAGGACTGACTCTCCCAAGGCCGTCAGTAGTTCCAATGGAATGTTGTCTGCTCCGGGGGCCTTGTTTCGACTCAGGACTTTCAGTGCTCTGTCAAACTCCTCACGCAGTATCGTATCTCTCATTTCATCTTCATCTACATCCTCTTCCATTTCCATAATATTGTCAAGTACATCGGTCTTGTATAGACCCTCTATATACTCCTTCCACCTTTCTGCTTTCCCTTATTTGCTTAGAACTGCGTTTTCTATCTGAGGTCTGGATGTTCATACAAGTGGTTCTCTTATCTCGAAAGGTCTCTTTAATTTTCCTGTAGGCAGTATCTATCTTACCCCTAGTGAGATAAGCCTCTACATCCTTACATTTGTCCTCTAGCCATCCCTGCTTAGCCATTTTGCACTTCCTGTCGATCTCATTTTTGAGATGTCTGTATTCCTTTTTGCCTGCTTCATTTACTGCATTTTTATATTTTCTCCTTTCATCAATTAAATTCAATATTTCTTCTGTTACCCAAGGATTTCTACTAGCCCTCGTCTTTTTACCTACTTGATCCTCTGCTGCCTTTACTACTTCATCCCTCAAAGCTACCCATTCTTCTTCCACCGTATTTCTTTCCCCCATTCCTGTCAATTGCTCCCTTATGCTCTCCCTGAAACTCTGTACAACCTCTGGTTCTTTTAGTTTATCCAGGTCCCATCTCCTTAAATTCCCACCTTTTTGCAGTTTCTTTAGTTTTAATCTACAGGTCATAACCAATAGATTGTGGTCAGAGTCCACATCCGCTTCTGGAAATGTCTTACAATTTAAAACCTGGTTCCTAAATCTCTGTCTTATCATTATATAATCTATCTGATACCTGTCAGTATCTCCAGGCTTCTTCCATGTATACAGCCTTCTTTTATGATTCTTAAACCAAGTGTTAGCTATGAGTAAGTTGTGCACTGTGCAAAATTCTACCAGGCGGCGTCCTCTTTCATTTCTTACCCCCAATCCATATTCACCTGCTATGTTTCCTTCTCTCCCTTTTCCTACACTCGAATTCCAGTCACCCATGTCTATTAAATTTTCGTCACCCTACACTATCTGAATAATTTCGTTTATTTGATCATACATTTCTTTAATTTCTTTCTCATCTGCGGAGCTAGTTGGCATACAAACTTGTACTACTGTAGTAGGTGTGGGCTTCGTATCTATCTTGGCCACAATAATGAGTTCAATATGCTGTTTGTAGTAGCTTACCCGCATTCCTATTTTCCTATTCATTATTAAACCTACTCCTGCATAACCCCTATTTGATTTTGTGTTTAAAACCCTGTAGTCACCTGACCAAAAGTCTTGTTCCTGCTGCCACCGTACTTCACTAATTCCCACTATATCTAACTTTAACCTATCCATTTCCCTTTTTAAATTTTCTAACCTACCTGCCCGATTAAGGGATCCGACATTCCACGCTCTGATTCGTAGAAGGCCAGTTTTCTTTCTCCTGATAGCGACATCCTCTTGAGTAGTCCCCGTCCGGAGATCCGAATGGGGGACTATTTTACCTCCGGAATATTTTACCCAAGAGGATGCCATCATCATTTAATCATACAGTAAAGCTACATGCTCTCGGGAAAAATTACGGCCGTAGTTTCCCCATGCTTTCGGCCGTTCGCAGTACCAGCACAGCAAGGCCGTTTTGGTTATTGTTACAAGGCCAGATCAGTCAATCATCCAGATTGTTGCCCCTGCAACTACTGAAAAGGTTGCTGCCCCTCTTCAGGAACCACACGTTTGTCTGGCCTCTCAACAGATACCCCCCAGCTGTGGTTGCACCTACGGTACGGCTATCTGAATCGCTGAGGCAAGCAAGCCTCCTCACCAAAGGAAAGGTCCATGGTTCATGGGGGGCTTTGACAATTATTCATCTCAATTTAAATGTTTTAAAAAATCTCTTAATAATAATCTTTCTCATAAAAAAATTAACTTTTGACAATTATTCATCCCAATTTAACGACTTTACTAATTTCTCCAATCGATAGTCATCCTGATTATTGTAAAGAAAAATCAGTTGTTTCTTTTTATACATGACCAATCTATTGGCCAGCATTGCACTGAGCTGTGCCAGAAAAATTTCTTGTAGGAACAGATATATACGCGTTATCCGGCGACCTTATGAGGTAAGAATTTTCTAATTATTCAGAATGATTTTTCAGGACCATGACGCAGCACCGTTGACGTTCAAAATTTACCAGTTTAAATCCACAATCAATTATTGAAAGGTTATAAGTGAGCCACAATTGTTATTGAGAAATGAGTCACGTTATTATTGATAGGTTACGGAATAATAAACTGTTGCTAGGGTTCACTAAATGTCAATGCTATACATATTTTCACTGTTGGGTAGTTACGCTAAATGTGAATATTATTCATATTGTTTTATTGTGGGGAGGTTATACAGTTCTACGTTGCACTAAGCGAGGGGTCACCAAACAACGGCCCGGACCCATTCCATCGGCAGTACTTAAATTTGACTGATGAAACTTAGGGAACACAAGATGTTGTGATACAATTTTAATTTACTCTGAAGGGCCAAAGAATCTGGCGAACCTGCCTAATATCGTTTAAGGCCCCCTTGAGCACGCAGAAGTACCGCAACACGACGTGGCATGAACTTGAACAAAGTGTAAAGTAGTGCAGGAGCGAAATGACACCATGAATCTTAAAAAGGTGTCCATAAATCCCTATAGTACGAGGGGGTAGAGATCTCTTCTGAATAGCCAAGATATGCTCAAAAATCTTCATGTCTGGGGAGTTTGGTGGCCAGCGGAAGTGTTTAAACTCAGAGTGTACCTGGAGCTACTCTGCAACAATTCTGGACGTATGGGGTGTCACATTGTGCTGTAGCAATTGCCCAAGTCCGTCGGAATACAGAATGAACAGGAATAGAAGCAGGTGACCAGACAGGATGCTTACGCACGCGTCATCTATCAGACTCGTATCCAGACGTGTCAAGTGTCTCATATCACTCCAGCTGCACATGCCCCACACCATTACAGAGTCTCCACAAGCTTGAACAGTCACCTGCTGACATGCAAGGTCCATGGAGTCATGAGGTTGTCTCCATATCCGTACACTTCCATTCGCTCGATTCAATTTGAAACGATACTCGTCTGACCAGGCAACATGTTTCCAGTCATCAACAGTCTAATGTCGGTGTTGACGGGCCCAGACGATGCATAAAGTTTTGTGTCGTGCAGCCACCAAGGGTACACGAGTGGGCCTTCAGCTCTGAAAGCCCATATCGATGATGTTTCGCTGAATGGTTCCCACGCTGACCCAGCAGGCCCAGCATTGAAATCTGCAGTAATTTTCGGAAGGGTTGCACGTCTGTCACGTTGAACGATTCTCTTCAGTTGACGTTGGTCCCGTTCTTGCTGGATCTTTTTCCGGCATCAGCAATGTCGGAGATTTGATGTTTTACCGAATTCGTGACATTCAAGGTGAAATGGTAGCACGGGAAAAGACTACTTCATTGCTACCTCGGAGAAGCTGTGTCCCATCGCTCATGCGCCGACTATAACACACGTTCAAACTTACTTAAATCTTGATAACCTACCATTGTAGCAGCAGTAACCGATCTAACAACTGCGCGAGACACTTGTTGTCTTATATAGGCGCTGCCCACCACAACGCCGTATTCTGCCTGTTTTTATACCTCTGTATTTGAATGCGCAAGCCTCCACCAGTTTCTTTGGCGCTTCATTGTAAGTATTATGTTAAGAACACTAGGAGACCTTCACACGTGCGAAAAACTCCTGGGTGTTATTTTTCTTAAACTTACTATGTTCAATGGTCACGACACATTAGGAAAATTTGCAAATTCCGGGCGATCTGTTCATACATCCGCAAGGCTGCATCATACATCCGCAAGGCTTAGATACTTCTTGTGTACCGAAACCGGTCCTTCTTGTCGTGAAATTCATTCGAGGACATGCACTCATTCTCTTGAAGAAATTGATTCTGAATTCTGCGACTTGCCACATCACACAGCAGTGAGTCGGCTCAGCTGCGGTCAATTCCTTTTGGGTTTTTACTAGCACGGTAACTAATTAGTTTTGTTCCCATTGAAAAAGACAGAGCTGAACCACACCTATCAGATCCTACCTGGGTGCTAAAGCTGTCATTTTTGGCCTACATCACATCTCACTTCAATGAACTGATCTATAAATTTTAGGGAAAGGATGAACTCGCCTGTGAACCCCAAAGAAGCATCAAAGAATTTCGAAGAAAACTGTCATTGTTTTGTAGTATGGCAAGAAACAGAAAATTGCCTCATTTTCACTATTTTAAAGAGCTTTGTGCTCCAGTCACCAAAGATGTTAACCTTGCTTTCCGATGGAAATTTTTCTTAACTTGAAGACGCCTTCTTCAAATAGATTTTCAAATCTTCGCATAAATGAATAGTATTCGTCTATTATACAATCCATTTGATTGTATCCTTGACGATGTGCCAACTCAGCTATAGTTGGAACTCATTGATTTGCAACCAGATGACCTGTTGAAAGAGAAGTAAAGAGAAGGAAAACTTATTAAGTTTTACCGCTGCTTAACTGACGTCAAGTTTCCGAAACTGAAGAAATTTGCCGCTGGTAGACAGTCAGTGTTTGGAACAATTTATAACTGTGAACAAACATTTTCGTTAATAAGGTATGTTCAGTTAGTACATCGACGGAGATTGACTAATGGATATTTGAAAGCAATTCTCTTGATTGGATGCTGAATATCAAACAAACCCTGTATGATATCTTAAAAGCCAAACATCAGTTTCAAAAATCTGACTAACGCTTTTTGTTACTTAGTTTGTGAGATACGGGTATGCGCACAATAGGTCTGATGTAACTATCTTTCTGCTAACGTCGCATTCTTTGATAACATTTTTAGTAAATAAATATATTTATTGTCTTTGTTTTTTGTGCACTGTGTGCCACGCATCCACAATGAACACGGAACGCTGAACTTGTTGTGTGTCTTTCTTCACAGAGCTTTCGTTCTGGCTTGCAAGTATTACACAGAATGTTGATGTGGCAAGCGCTCGTCATTTTGTTGTTATTCAGCCCTCTGTGAAAAGAGTTTTGTGACCTCTGTGCTAAGCGACGAACGCGATGTTCTTCCTCGGTGTAAACTCCAGGACATTTCAAAATAATTAATGTTCCATTTCGTCACGCTGGAAACTATTGTCGTCTCTTTTGATTATTTTATTACATTTTTGCCGAACGTAAACCCAAGACGCCTCCTGAGCTAGGATTCATACATTCACTCGGTAAATTACTGCTTACTACAGCAAGACATCATTTCTTGATTTATACTACTCCTGGCGCGAACTGCCTAGCGGATTTTTTCCACAAGAAAACGTCCTGTTAAATAAATGGGACGTTACAGAGCGCTGAACAATAACAGGATGAAAACCAGAACGAGACAGGTGAAAGCAGCGGAACTCTGCATAGCGAGCCTCGCCGTCTCTCGCAGTTTCGTAGGTTTACCGTTTGTAATAATTATCAGACCAACGTTGTAATTCAGCAAATATTTTAAATAAATTGGAAGCATCTGGCTGATGAAGGGCATGAAGATAAGTCTTAAAACAGCCCGCCAAGGGAATGAAACGTTTTTGAAAAAATAAATTTTTCTCCCAATGAATCGTAATTGGGATTCCCTCTACTCCACTCACAGCCTGTTGCGTATGTGAGTGAAAAGGATGAAGTTCTGGGAACCCTTCCCTCATTTCCTGCAAAAGATTTCTGTTTGAGATTCCCACTGTCTAAATGGTTTCCCACTGCGTAACTCGCAATTTTTTATGTATTTGACTAAAAAGGACTTACATCAGCTCCACATGGTCTCATGGAAGATGTATATAAACAAAAAAAAGGTGTTGTTGCGCATCAAATACGTGACTAAAATTAGAGAATAAATGTGATGTTATTATCTATCTGAAAATATATTCGAACTGTACTAATGTACTCAGACATTCTGCTGATGGAGATGAGACCACTTTCAGAAATCACAGTAATTCTATCATTATTGGTGATAAGTTTTGTAGCTGACAATTTCTTGTTTGACCTTCCAGTTAATCGTCGATGTTCTTGCATTTGAAGACAATGTATCCTACTCGTGTCTTATCTTCAATTCTGAACAAATTGAGAGCAAATTTAGAGGCCAGTTGTTTTTGCATCTACTTTTGACATTAAGATAACAGGAGTTCCGGTTAAACAGCTGCCTAGTTTGACGAATAACTGACCGGAATGACATTCTTAACAATCCGTGTTAGTTGCTCCACATTCATGTAATTATTTGAAGAAACAGAATTATTCTTTGGCCCAGCCACTCAAAACTCCAAATCTCGATGAGACTCCAGGAGGATTATTCAGAGCCTTCGAAAAGGTACGTGTTTTTATCTTCGATAGGATGAATATTGATACTCGATTGAGTTACATCTGTTGATGTGATACTTTGGTTGATGGTGAAATACAGCCTAATTGCGATATGGGAGGAGCAAGTACATTTGACTTTGTATTCACGATAAGTTCGTTGAAAGAATAATAAAAGAACCGGAAGGAGCTGAACTGCGCGCTAAAGCTGTGGCTTACGACATAGGAACCAAATGTGTGGACGTCTGGAAGTAGCTGGGGCTATCCACAAATAAATCATATTTCTCAAATCATGTATATCGTCATTGGCACTGAAATGAAACCGCTTATTAGGCGAAGGAATAGTTGCTGCAGACATATGACTGGACAAATAAGTTAACGGAAAATCTGCGTTTCATATTTTACCTGTTCTCGTGCACGGTAAAGTGTGACGATAGCTGCACATTAACTTTAACGATACTCTGCGGAAGCTGTGAAATGTGTGCCAAAGAAAACTCAAAGGTGATTTAACTGAACTAGTAAACGATCGTTCCAAACTCTAGTTACGCCGAAGACGACATAATTTCCGTGAAAAACGGATACGGCTTCAACCTTAACAGATGGAGGGTCGTAAGAAGATTTTTGGTCGTTTTTTCGGTTATAATTTTAGGAATAAGTGTGACTCTCTATGTGTTTTAGAAAAATGTGTTGACATATGTGTACTCAGCCTTAGGTCTCTTTAACAATGTAGTGAGCATGGAAACATATTACATATTGACTACTAGGTTGAAGCAAGACTATCTAACAGTTTATTAACTATGTCTTTTAGTTTTGAATAACCGACACTTTCCGGTATTTCTTTGGTCTCGGATATAACAGCCTTCTTTCCGTTATTTATTAATAAAATTGTAAAAACCCAGCATTTCCATTTGTCGCAGCAGCTGTGCTAAAATTTTTGTTTTCTAAATAAAACATTTTTAAAAACGAGTAATATTTACTCGGAGAATTTCCATTGCTTTGAAATATCGAATTATTATACAAATCTGCAAAAGCGATTGGCACTGGTTTAACAACAAAGTCTATAGTTAGAACCTAGCAAGAAACACATGGTACTCGTATAAGAATAGGAAAACATAGCAGAGACAATAACATAGCTGTTGGCATATGGCGTGGCCTATTAGATGTTTCGCGTGCATATCGAGTATGCAAGACTTGCTCCCGCCTGGTCTACAGGTTAGCTTCTCTATGTTGTCATCGGGTATGAGTTGTATTGCAGAATTGTACCATCCTTAGTTGGTAAGTATTTTGTGAAGTGCGGTCGCAATGAAGTACAATACTCTATTTAATGTAAAAGATTAAAAACGGGAGGAAGTACAACAATTCAGAGACAGCAGTCAAGGAGAAAAAAAAAAGTAACATACACAGTGTTCGTTGGAGGCGAAGCTACATTTGACTGATATACCTACTACTTGGTTGACGTGCTACAAACTTGGGATAGTAACTGAACCCCAAATTTTGTGGTCGTTTCAGGCTGAAAAGATGATACCATCCAAAAGTCATTAACTTGTGGCCTTTTGCTCTTGCTGTCGCAGCAGCCGTTTCCTTCTCCATTGCAATCTTTGCTGGAGACGATGAGACCGTTCCATGCCATAGCCTCAACCCTATATCGATGATGGTCTCCTACTCCTTCACTTTCGTTAGAATTTTACAGTCTTTGTTCTACGTCTACGTTGTTCATTGGAAGTAACAGAAAAATAAAAATAAAAAAACGGAAATGGTTTATTACTGAAACCGGTTATTTCTAGCACTTTTAATTGTCAGCTTGAACTGGAGATGAAAAGAACAAGCGTAAACGAAAACCGCCGTCCCTACTAGGGCTGGCGACCATGTCTGTTATGCTGGCGTCTCCTCCCAGGCAGTGCTGCCTTCAAGTTTTATTGCTAACCATCTGCTCCGTATTGTCGCTTCGCATTAATTCGCACATGCGGATAGGCAACCCAATGTACAGCTTTGCAAAGCGGGCTGCGATCGCGCCTCCCCGAACAATTCGTGTAACCATGAGTATCTGTAATGTGAGCTGAAATCTTGGGAGAGAGGTTCTATCCACTGATATGTATCTGTTTCCTGTATGTCTTGCGATTTGGCGCAGTCGTTATCTGAAACCCCAGAGGTATCTATGAATAACCCAGAATGTTCCAACCCTCCCCAAGCTAGAAATCGAAATGATGGAAAAGATTTCTTTCATATTGTTAATTATGACTACACATTAATTATATTCCAATCCGAAAAAACTTGACGGAGAAAGGGTCAAGGAAACTGCTGCACTCATCTCGGAGGGAACGGTAACCATTACTCTTCTTTGCTGTCCGTATTGAAAAGGAGCCCTACAAAGCTGATATCATAAATTTACTGTCCAATGAAATTAAAACAAAACGAAAATGAAGACAGTCTGTTCGAAAGTGCATTTATCTGCATATCGGTGAAACTAAAATATACTATTGCGTAACATTCAATGCTGTGTAGCTCTACCACGTGCACTTTAACATGCTCGGATCCTCAGTGATATGCCCCCAAAAGTGATAGAGACGTTGCTGATCAAACTTGTCCCACTCTGCGGAGGGCATCCGCTTGTAATTATCCACTGTTTGAGGAGGGTTGCTGTGACAATGCACTATAAGTTTCATACAGTCTGAAACTTGCTCATTCGGGTTCATCTCGGAAGATACCACAGCACCCTCCATTCGGTAGACTGCTCATTCCTGGAGGAAGACACTCGCGAGGCGGTCGTGGTATGGTCGTGCATTATCGATCACTGGAATGTTGACTGCAAAGCTGGGCAAAAGATTGAAGTACCGCACATTACCACAGCCGTAAAATTACACGCGGTAGCGACGAGAGGAGTTCGAACGCGGTACCGATCCTAAACGTGACTGTCCCACCATCATGGTCAACCCGCGGGCTGCTAGTCTGAGCCGGTCGGGGTGGGCGAGCGGTTCTAGGCGCTACAGTCTGGAACCGCGCGACCGCTACGGTGGCAGGTTCGAATCCTGCCTTCGGCATGGATGTGTGTGATGTCCTCAGGTTAGTTAGGTTTAAGTAGTTCTAAGTTCTAGGGGACTGATGACCTCAGAAGTCAAGTCCCATAGTGCACAGAGACATTTGAACCATTTTGCTAGTCTGAGATGCATATTGGTACCTGGTGGCCTCCACACCCTTATACTGCGATCATCAGGCTTCAGACCAATCTTGCGCTAGTCGGTGAAGAGAACTGGATGCCGATGAGCGATGTTCCATTTCAGGTGTTTCCTTCCCAACCATTTCGCGCACACCGGTGCCCGGTGGTTTGGGTCAAGAGAAATACAATAGTTTCTTTTATTCTCTGCGGGCTATATTTGAATCTCAATTTGTAGGCAGTCATCAGCAACTGGAGTTGTTGACCGCTGACGGACACTATGAGAATGTATTGAATGTACTGTGTCCCACGATAGCTATTCAATGTTCTTCAAGTGATGTCGTTTGCAGTAACTAATAAGGCGGGCACTTCCCGTTAGAACAACTCTTAGCGGTGTAAAATAACATCGTGTACACGTTGTGAGGTAAACAACCGTAATCTTTCAATTTCACTGGGTATCGAACACTCCATATAAAAATCTTTTTGTATGTATCGGGTTGTTGCATAAGTTCGTAGCGTTTTTCGGTAAGTTTAATAAACACAACTGATACAGATAGCGGAGACATTAGTCATCAATAATAGCTGTATTTTCTCCTGCACTATTTACAACAGTCTGCCAAAGCCGGGGTAAATTTTCGTTTCTGCAGCTGTAGAAATCACGTGGCTTTGAGGCGAAGAACTCGTCGACCCATGTCCGGAGCGCGTTTTCATTCCTTGAAGGTTGTTAGGTGGAGTGCGGCAAAGGTGAAAATTTGAGGGCGCAATATCAGGTAAATAAGTTAGGTGCCGAATGACTTACCAAACCAACTCCTTTTTAGTGTTTTTTGTCAGTTTAGCAGAATGCGGGCGGATGTTATTGTGAAGTTAGCATCACTTCACGCAGTCATTCTAGCCGTTTTTCTTGTACTGCATCTGCAAGACGTCTCAGTTGTTGACAGTGAATGTCAGCAGTGAGTATTACACCTCGAGGAAGCAATTCATAGTGCACCACACCTTCTCTTTTCGATCAGATGCATTATCTTTTGATGATGATGACGTTTGGTTTGTGAGGCTCTCAACTGCGAGGCCATCAGCGCCCGTAAAAGGTCCCAATTTTTTACACAGTCCTATTTTTAAACAGTCCAATCTAGCCACGGTCACGAATGATAATAACGATGATGAAGACAGCACAAACACCCAGTCCCTGGACAGGAAAAATTACCAACCCGGCCGGGAATTGAACCCGGGATCCCGTGAACCAGAGGCAGCAACGCTAGCTATTAGACCATGAGCTACAGACGCATTATCTTTTGTTGATACGCCCCAATCTTTGTACGGGGAGTAACTGCTTTATTTGGGGTAAACCATTCCTTTGTTTTTCTTGTGTTAGATTTTGGCTACGAGCAAGTGGCATCCGTACACGCGGTTTCTGAACCTTCCCCATTGCATACAAACGATGCACCGTGGTAGAATGATCACAGTTCATCACATTTGGCAGTTCTCAAGTAAACTGACGTAGATCATTGTGGACCAATGCGTTTAAACTAACTTCATCTATCTCCGAAGGTCTTCCTGAATGTGAAGAGTCACTAATGTCAAACAATCCTCCTCAAAACGAGGAACCCATTTTCTTGCCGTGCTCTGTCCAGTGGCATTATCCCCATAAACGGTAGAAATTTTTCTATCTGCTTCCGTTGCTGCCAGCCGGTTACTGAAACTGAACAGTAGAATATGTTGGAAAAGTTCCGGTTTCTCCATCTGGCACTCCATTTTCTAGCGTCCACTGCTCCACTCACTGTCTCCAAATGGCATAACTACAATATGTAAACTCAAATAGGACCAGTTAGCTACAAATAAAAAAATGGCAGTCGATAAATAAACCCATAAAAACTGGAATACCAACATACATAACGGATACGCTACGAACTTATGCACCAACATAATAGTTGTCTGTGTAAGCAACGTACTTTAAGACCCACTGTTTTCATTTGATATAAAATGAATAATTTTGCAGCTGATTAACAAAAAACAAGAAGATAATTTTATACAGTTATTTACAGTAATATTTTTCACAATTTTTTTATCGTTATTCCGAGGAAAAAAGTGAAATGAGAATCGTGATGCAAGAATAAAATTTGAGTACAGGATCAGATCAGGAGGTGAGCATTACGCGGCACTGCTGCCTCTACTACAGACATTTCTTCAGTTACGGAAGGCTTGAGGAAGAGATTATTATTTCAAAATGGTTCAAATGGCTCTGAGCACTATGGGACTCAACTGCTGGGGCCATTAGTCCCCTAGAACTTAGAACTAGTTAAACCTAACTAACCTAAGGACATCACACATATCCATGCCCGAGGCAGGATTCGAACCTGCGACCGTAGCTGTCGCACGGTTCCGGACTGCGCGCCTAGAACCGCGAGACCACCGCGGCCGGCGATTATTATTTGAACGCTTTTGTACACTCATGAGTCCTTGAAATAGTCTACCATATATGTATCGCCCACGACCGCGCAAAATTGCGCAAGAAGTAACACGGAAGAATTTTGTTAAGTGTTGAGTTAATTATAAGAGTGTTAGAGCTACGTCATTTAAATGCAGGGAAGTGCAAATTACAAGCGAATCGTCTGATTTACGACGTGTGGCAAAAATCTGCTGAACTGCACTCTTCATAAATTCGCGATCGGCTCTGACAGTTTGATCTGTCCTAGTCGACTAAACGAAAAGGAAGGAAGACCCTTTTTTTAACATAATCTAAATTATCACGTATTAAAAGTAGGTTGTAATATAGCGTAACAGACACTTGTGGCGAGCACATAAAATCGCTTGAAATTGTGCGTCCTTTTCCGTATACTTCGTAAGCTTCCATTGTGTGGTTCAAGTTCTCGCATAAGGTTTCTCTTTTAGGACTTATCTCCAGATTTACTAATATGAATTGGATGTCAGAGTCACCACTTATTCGCAGTGACGTAATAGATTTTATGGGTGACAGCTTTCGTAAACTGATTTCACCAAATGATATGAGGGAAAAGTTCATATTAATTTTGACACTTTTTTTGAATATGTTTCAAATGGCTCTGAGCACTATGAGACTTAACATCTACGGTCATCAGTCCTCTAGACTTAGAACTACTTAAATCTAACTAACCTAAGGACAGCACACACTTCCATGCTCGGGGCAGGATTCGAACCTGCGATCATAGTAGCAGCGCGGTTCCGGACTGATGCGCCTAGAACCGCTCGACCGCAACGGTCGGCGACACTTTTTTAAGTAAAGGCTTTTGAAGCAGTTAGGTATTTAAGTCGAAGCACGAGGTCAGAATGTTTGGTTCTGACAACTAGTCTTGATTAAAAGGCCACGTTTTAATTACTATTAATTAATTACAACATCGACAACTCTTGTAACTGTCTAGACGAAAACCAATTTCAGTTTCGTAATCCTCTGACAAAATGGAGTCGTTTGATATGTATGTCGTTTGGTATGTATCACAGTAATATTCTGTTAGATTTTTATTTTGGCGTTTTCTTAGAGTTTTTTGTTTGTGAGTGTTTTTAAATCTACCATTTCTTTTAGAACTCGGCTCAGACAATATATAATTAACGTGTTTTATACTAGAATAGAGCCGCAGTTTGTGAGGGACTCCGAATGTCAGTTGAATGCGCTGAAACCCTCATGCAACTGGCCACCACCACGAGCATAACGTAAAATTGTGTGAAACGTAATTGATTCACTAGAAATGTCAAGATTTTCACTTGGTTCTTGTTTGACGCCAAAGGAAGGACGTTACACGCCACCATACCATACTAACTAGCCTTAGCTGAAGGAGGGCAGGTGTTTGAACAACTCTGGAGAAGAAAACAGCTCAGTCGTTGTCGTAATGTGGAAACGAGGCGGTTTATCTGACGTACAAAAGGACATTATCATTCGCTTTCGGGCCAAGGGTGGACGTATTTCCCAAACGGCTAAGTTCGTAAACTTCGTGTGCCGCCGCGGTTAAGTAAAACGTGCATGATAAAATGACGGTATCTGAAACCAGCGCCGAGACAACTGCGGTGCACCACGGGCCATAGATGACAGGGCTGAACGACGGCTGCGGAGATGAGTGTGGGCGAACAGAAGTGCAGATGATGAGCAACTGTGCACCCAGTGAACTAAGGGGCTGCCAAAAATTCTCAACGACCATACGGCGAACGCTGCTGCGTATGGGTCTCCGCAGCAGGCGCTTCATTCATGCATTCACGCTGACTGCTGTCGACCGGCGACGAGGGTTGGAATTTTCAGGCCAGTACCGCAACTAGACTTCCATCGAGTGGTGACAGGTGGCCTTTTAAGATGAATCACGTTTTATGTTCCCTCGGACAGATGGACGTTAGGGTATACGGCGTGAGACGTCTGAAAGCAAACACCCTACAACAATCGTCGGAAGGCGTTCCCTGGGTGATTCGTCATTCTGAAAAGCACAATGGATCAACACAAGTGTGCATCTATCCTTGGGGACCATGTCCATCCCTACATGCAGTGTGTTTTTCCTCTGCATGATGACATCCACCTGAAGGACAGTGCAACGTGTCACGCAGCTCGCAGTGTAGGTTCCTGGTACGGAGAGCACCTCAATGGTATTTTAAAATAAAGGTAGTCTCGAGAGTGAGATTTGCACTCTGTAGCGGAGTGTGTGCTGATATGAAACCTCCTGGCAGATTAAAACTATGTGCCGAAACGAGACTCGAACTCGGGACCTTTGCCTTTCGCGGGCAAGTGCTCTACCAACTGAGCTATCCAAGCACGACTCACGGCCCGTCCTCACAGCTTTACTTCTGCCAGTACCTCGTCTCATACCTTTCAAACTTTACAGAAGCTCTCCTGCGAACACTTGCCCGCGAAAGGCAAAGGTCCCGAGTTCGAGTTTCGGTCCGGCACACAATTTTAATCTGCCAGGAAGTTTCAAAGATAGTCTCGTTTACAAAATTGCTATTATTAATACCAATTACACTTAAGTGGTATTAATAAAAACACCCGCCAGGGTAGCCGTGAGCGCTAACGGGTTGCTTCCTGGATTCGGGTAGGTGCGCCGGCCTCGGATCGAATCCGCCCGGCAGATTAACGAAGAAGGCCGGTGTGCCGGCCAGCCTGGATGTGGTTTTTAGGCGGTTTTCCACATCCCACTAGGTGAATACCAGGCTGGTCCGCGCGTTCCGCCTCAGTTACGCGACTCGTAGACATCTGAAGACATTCGTACTCTTCCAAGGCTTACACTAGGCACAGGGAATTGGGGTACACTAATTCCATCCCAGGCGGTGCGGGGTGCCGACACGAAGGGCATCTGGCCACCCCTTACATTAACATGCCACGTCCGATTAAACATGGCCGACCCTGCATAATCGCGGGACAAGGCTCAGGAAAGAGAGAGAGAGGCATTAATAAAAACAATTTTGCAACCGAGACTGTTTTTATTAAAAATAAAGTGGTATTTCCCTTTCGCGGGCAAGTGCTCTACCAACTGAGCAATCCAAGCACGACTCACGGCCCTTCCATAAGCGACCGTTGTACCTAGTAGCACCTAGATTTTACCGTACACACCTGGCCACCAGATTCTCCGGATTAAGGATTTAAATCCAGTCGGAAAACTGCTGGACCACCTCGATAGGGCTGTTCGCGCTATGGATCCTCCACATGGGAACATAACGCAGGTGACCATGGTACTGGAGGCGCAAAAAAAAAAAAAAAAAAAAAAACCTGATGGTACCTTTCAGGACCTGTTTCATTCTCTTCCTGCACGTCTTACAGTGGTCCGTGCTACAAGAGGTAGTTATTCAGTTTATTGATAGGCGGTAACGTTAATGTGTGTGGACGATATACAAAGCTAAGATGAACATATGAGATGGGTCCATGGACCGGGAATCATGGAGAACCAGCGATCACAGGATAAGTATATCCACGGGAGATATGGATTTGGGTATCTACTTTCTGCGAAGTACGTGACGAAATATACATAGATGTGAGTGCCGCATGAGTTTTCAGTAATCAACATGGTAGCGAGGCGTTTACGGGAGAAATAAATAATTTACTCAAAGTGTGATCAAAACAATGGGAAGATTGTCTAAAATCGCATCAGAACATAGCGACATTTCAACCATTATCAAGTGAATGGACCTCTGTCGGTAGGCTAATGGTTTCGTTACCTCACTATGACGAGCAAGAGTAATCAATTATCTGCAAAAGATGCGTAAAGGTACTTAAATCTTAAGCAGCCGTGTAAAAAAGAAGTTATAGTTCAATATTCAGAATTACTTATTTTCCTGTACCGTATCCCGTGTCTTGAAGGAGGTGGCACATTACTTTTTGGATTTTGTAGTGTTACTGGTGGAGGCGTCCGGATGCCATTTCTGTGCGTAAATGTAATAAATCAGTTGTTTATGCTGAGTTATTTTTGAGTTGTTGCTTCAGTCAGATGCTGTTCAGTAGCTGCGCACTGTACTTGAGATTACAATATACAGCGATTGTACCTATAACTGATACTTTATTCAGTAAACGTAGTTATTTATGTAGTGAAAGCGTATAAAGCTTAAAAAATTTCTAGGAAAAATGTGTATGATTTGAATTACAGATTACAGTGACTTTTTAAATGATACTTTTATTCAAATGATCACGCAGAAATACGTCTGCAGAGATAATGCAAAAATATATATTTTCTTGCAAGCAGCCATAAGCTCTAAAGAATAATTCAAATTATCATCAACGTTGGCCTCTTAATACACGCACAAAATGGACCTGATCAACTACCCACAGAAATCTGGAAATTTCAGTCTATAAAAGGAAACTACTTACTAGGACCAATATTATCTACTTGGGTTATAGAAAGTCTTTAGAAGAAAATGCGTCAGTGCAACTTCTGTAGAAAAGTACAACTCCAATAATTTTCAGACAAATCGCTGTTGATTTCTGAATGAAGCAACAGTTTTTAATGAAATCAGCTGCAACATGTTGTGGTTTAAACACGTAATGCAGCTTTTTAATACTGTTTAGAATACTGAATAAGCGTGTAACTGGGGCATTGCTCATCGTTCGTGATACGACTAAAAACGTTACGAAACTGCACCAGGGCTAATACTTCGACGAAACACTGGAATCAACATATTATTCAAAGAAAAAACTCCGAGAAAGAACGCGTAAAGCATGCGGAAATAGGCGGGGTACACGAAAAGAAACGCACCTGGAAGACCGAACTCGTCACGTAATCTGCAGATGGTTGTGCCGTGAACATTTTTCCATTGGAAATCTACAGGCCACCACTCATGGACTGTCTTTTTGCCTCAGGCTTGTTGTAAAGGCACTACATTACGTTCTCTTTAACGATGCGCTTAAAGAGATTGTCGATTTCAATATCATTTTGAACTAACAGGTTACAACTGCACCCAATAACTGATCTTGTCAAGCATCTGCTGCATCTATGGCCGAAAACCTTTGCAATAATCGAGCGGTACCAGCTTTCTTCTCCACGACCCTTTAGCCGCTATTAAGTTGGGAGCATAATTACCTGCTACTAGCCAGCCCCTGCGAGAGCGTGGTGAGGCGCGCATCCCCCCACCCTGTATCGATCGCTGGTGCGGCCCCAGATTACGATGCATCAAGTTAGCACTCGCCCCAAATTAGACAAAATATATCATGGCTTCCTTAAAATCTGTGCTGCAGCCAAAGCTATGTATCTGAAAAAGTCATAAATGCCTATCTATATTCGACGTCAGTCCCTGGCGAATACGTTTGTGTTGTGGAAAATCCAAACTCTGGAGCTCAGAGTTATTTAGAATATTACTGGGTTACAGGAGCTCCTTTAGACAATTTCTTCTTTTTCTAACGAACGGTAACCTATGTTTAATAGAAGCGCTTCCTTGCTACCTAGTTTAGAGAACGAAAAAAACACTTAGATTTTACTTATTCTTAGTTACTCCCTTCTTGCAATATCCATGTGATACGAAAAACATTAAACTTAAGCAACACATTCGCAACAACTGAGCAAATGCAGTGAACAGAAGCCATTAAAATGTGAACTGAAATGAAACAGTCGGCCGGTGTGGCCGAGCGGTTCTAGGCGCTTCAGTCTGGAACCGCGCTACCGCTACGGTCGCAGGTTTGAATCCTGCCTCGGGCATGGATGTCTGCGATGTCCTTAGGTTAGTTAGGTTTAAGTAGTTCTAACTTCTAGGCGACTGATGACCTAAGACGTTAAGTCCTAAAGCGCTCAGAACCATTTGAAATCTAAAGATCTAGATGTCAGTTGTATTTTAGCGTCGCTCACATCAGTGGTTTCGACTCATTTAAACTACAGTCTCAAGAGTGTTAAGTGAGGTGAGATTCCCGTGTCCCCGTAGTGCCATAACACACTGTTCTTTGTAACAATCGTGTGAAGGGTGATTCCGAATTCCTATTACAGGCTTCTAGGTGTTGTAAAGGGGACTCAGCAAATGACATTTTGATAAAGAACTCACGTCCTAAAATCCATGATTTGGATATAAACTAGTTTGAAGGTCGGATCACTTCAAATCTCCAAATTCGCACTAGGCACGTCACTTAACACCTTCATCCCACTAATAACGGCTGCGAGAAACTGGAGGAGGAGGAGGAGATTAGTGTTTAACGTCCCGTCGACAACGAGGTCATTAGAGACGGAGCGCAAGCTCGGGTTAGGGGAGGATTGGGAAGGAAATCGGCAGTGCCCTTTCAAAGGAACCATCACGGCATTTGCCTGAAGCGATTTAGGAAAAACCTAAATCGGGATGGCTGGAGACTGGATTGAACCGTCGTCCTCCCGAATGCGAGTCCAGTGTGCTAACCACTGCGCCACCTCGCTCGGTCGAGAAACTGGTACGTTCACAACTATGATGTAGGCTGTGGTGCTCCACGGACGGGTTGAACTCTCCACTTTGAAAAGAATGTCCTTTTTCACTTAGAAGAGAACTCGAGGACAAGTACATGAAACACTGCTCGTGCCTTGTGCTCCTACAGCAAACAGATCAGAGCTAATTGTCCCCGCTGTGTGCGTACCGTGAAGCAAGAGATTTGAAAGTGATCCCATCATCAGACTAATTTTACTGTATCCAGAGGGTACATTTCCGGGCGTTTCCTCTACTAAGCCACTAGAAGTCAGTAACAGGAATTATGAATTACGAAGTTAAGTCAGGTGTTGCGGGAGTCGCTGTAATAACGTAACTGGCAACCACAGACGGGTCTGAGAGAGCAAATAGACGTGGAAGGTCACAGCTGCGATGTGCGCCTGCGCGTTCTGCTACTCGCCATCGTTCGGCCCTTTCATGCAGTTGAAGTGAAATATAAACTGAACAGTCAAACAAACTGGAACATCTGTCTAGTATTGTGTAGGGCCGCCGCGAGCACGCAGAAGTGTCACAACGCCACTTGGCATGGACTCGACTAATGTCTGAAGTAGTGCTGGAGGGAATTGACATCATGAATCCTGCAGGACTGTTCATAAATCCGTAAGAGTACGAGGGCTGGAGATCTCTTCTGAACAGCACGTTGCAAGGCATCCCAGATATGCTCAATAATGCTCATGTGTAGGGAGTTTGGTGGCCAGAGGAAGTGTTGTGTGGATGCAGGTGATCAGACAGGATGCTTACGTAGGTGCCACCTCTCAGAGTCGTATCCAGACGTATCAGGGGCCCCATATCTCTCCAACTGCACACTCCCCGCACAATTACAGAGCCTCCACCAGCTTGAGCAGTCCGCTGCTGACATGCATGGTCTATGGATTCAGGAGGTTGTCTTCATACCCGTACACGTCCATCCGTTCGATACAATTATCAACGAGATTCGTTCACTCGGCAACACGTTTCCAGTCATTAACGGTCCAATGTCGGTGCTGACGGCCCCAGGCGATGAGTAAAGCTTTGTGTCGTGCAGTCATCAAGGTTACACGAGTGGGCCTCTGCCTGTGAAAGCCCATATCGATGATGTTTCGTTGAATGGTTCGCACACTGACACTTGCTGTAGGGTCAGCACTGAAATCTGTAGCCATTTGCAGAAGGGATGCACGTCTGTCACAATGAACGATTCTTTTGAGTCGTCGTTGGTCCCGTTCTTGCTGGAGATTTTTCCGGCCGCAGCGGTGTCGAAGATTTGATGTTTTGCGATTTCCTGATATTCAGGGTACACTCGTCAAATGTCCGTACGAGAAAATTCCCACTTTATCGCTACCTCGAAGGTGCTGTGTATCACCTCTCCTGCGCCGACTGGAACATGACGTTCAAACTCACTTAAATATTGATAATGTGCCATTTTAACAAATGCGTCAGACACCTGTTGTCTTATATAGGCGTTGCCGACCGTAGCGCCGTGTTCTGTCTATTTACATATCTCAGTATTTGAATCTGTATTTGAATACGCATGTCTATACCAGTTTATTTGGCGCTTCAGTGTAGAATGCTGTAGCGTCAAAAAACTCTGGGGAACAATGATTCTGGAACAGCACAATTTTAACCTTTTTCTGGTTATATTTGGGCCACTGATTACAAAAGTGCTTCCAATTTTTGTTCCATTAGCTCTAGCTTTTTAGATATAGCTTATTCACGTTATATGACAATCTAGCGATACTGTTCCGCATATACAGCTACATAACTCACATATAATTACATGCAAGAGACATTTAGATGACTCAAGGTCTTCCACTTTTATTAAGCGGTTGAATTGATCTAACTACCATCATTTGTTTACACATAAGTCGCGTTAGGTTCATTAATTTTCTTCCATTAGGTCACTGGCACGTCGTTACTGTGATTTCTCCGCTGCACTGATCTCTGACATACACTCTGGATACTCCAACTGCAGTCCGCCGACGTACTTATAGCTCATACTCCAAGACACAGATCTTCCATTGAACTTATTTCCTGGTGAAAACACTCATCCTGTTCCTAGCTTACATCACGAAGACAATATTGAAATCCGTCGAAAAGGCTGCGAAGTTAGGGTAATTTTAAGCTTACGTTACAACAAAGTGCACAAAAACTAGTGAGTCTATTCTCCATTATTTCTTCATAGTTAGGAGCCTTAGAGTTTCCAAAGAACTTCTTCATTACCTTACAGAATGAGGACCACTCAGATCACTCATTGAGCCTGGAAATTTCCGGTCATTTATCAGCTGACAAATTTACGATCCATCAAATACACCAGTTTTTATTTTCCCGTTACTCAATTAAGAAATTTTTTACATTCATAGCCAAACCATTTTCCATGTCTATTCAGAACCTTGATTAACTGCTTCATTAAAGCGAGTCTGATATGCAATGATGCCACTGTGACGTTATTTCTATCAGCCAAAAGGTCTGTGATGATTTCCTTTCTGCAACGATCAAGTTTTCTCTAAGAGGCCGTTGTGTTCTCACCCAGTGTTGATCTTTACCTCTAGAGTCCCCTCGACATAAAAAACGTGAGTTTTTGGTGTACCCTCCCAGCCCTCCCCCCCCCCCTCCCCCGCACCACTTGTTGTCCCTGAAGAGAATTACTTATCTTGAGATCGGCGCAGATAACCCACTGGTTACTGCAGAAAGAGGTCTTCTCCAAGACTGTGGCTACAGCAGCTTGATTTTCAAGCACAGCAACTCAGTGGTCAGTTGGAAATTTTCTAGTACTTGTTCGCATTATGCAAAATAAGCCATTTTAGGCTGCGTTTCGAGCTATATAGCCGCCATTCACCAGGTGGGTATTTTCGTATATCGTTTCATTAACAGTGTTTCAGCTTTGGTAGAAAAAGTAAATTGGTTTTCCATTATGAAGATTGACAGGAGACATGTTTCTTGTTTGCGACAGAATGTGACTTTTGTTCGCGGTAACAGGCAGTGTTCAATTGTAGCATGGAAGCTAAAAATTTAGCCCAGTTTCTTGGAAGACTTAGATGTCTAATCATTCGTTCACTTGCGCTTGATTAAAGCCGTTTGCAAATTGATGAACGTTCTGCAGAACCACTGTTATTTTGTTCAGCACAGCTTTCAGTTGATTCGTCGTCTTCTTCTGATGACTCTGGAAGTTTGGTACATATATTAACAGGTGTCTGAATGTGGAAGGGGGCGTCTTGCGTTGCATAGATAGGTATATTTCCGTCTTTTCTACTTATTGCAGTTGATATCCTTTTCCTCACGGTGTTTTGCCACCTTTTAGCCGGTCGGTGATGACGGAATCGAGGCGCACGCCCTGCAATATTTCTCAAATGATTATACAGAAACCATTCTGAAAAAAAAAATCATTTTTGCTTTACTAGTAGATTTATATGCCAGCTTCGTTATGACGTGCCCATCATTTAGTTAACTGTCATAGTTATTGTGATACTTACATGGAAGTAAGACACTACCCAAAATAAGAAAAAGTTGACCATGAAAATTAGGTGTCGCTATGATTTTGCGTTTGGTGCATGTTACATAATATGTTGCTTTACATGAAATTTATCTAACATATTGAATTTTCTTTAGACTTGCGTAGAGGCGTCTATCTGTCACCAATCTCGAGAACATTGATGTGATGTAGCACACTCGTATGCGATCCTACCGCCCCAGCAATAAAGCCAGAGTGAAATATCGACAACATTTGTCATATTTCATAAACGGTTTGAGATATCGAAATGAGATTTTGGCAAATGATAGTATGCAAAGAGGAGAGTATTTTCCCTTATGGTTATTATGAAAATGTTCCAATGTGTGTGAAATCTTATGGGACTTAACTGCTAAGGTCATCAGTCCCCAAGCTTACACACTACTTAACCTAAATTATCCTAAGGACAAACACACACACCCATGCCCGAGGGAGGGCTCGAACTTCCGCCGGGACCAGCGGTACTATAAAAACCTTCGTTATCTAGGATCTAGGGTGATATTTCACTAACTACAAAATTTTTCAATGAAAGAATGTGATTTTTAAGGGCATAGATAGCTGGTGACGTGAGAAATGTAGTGGGTTTTGGAACAGCATAAATGAAGACATTAAACGTTTATTTTGTAGTGAGGGTGTGTTTTTCATAAGGTTCCTCAGTTAATAAACTTAATAAACCACTGTTTCAGAATTCTCTCGTAATTGCGTCCGCACAACATATTAGTGAGGCGAGACTGCAAATTCCGCTGTATTTGGCAAAAGGAGCAAATGTCAACATGGCATAAGAGAAATGTGTAGGTTTTACTCAAAATTCGCCACTCGTGACACTTCGCAGAAAGTTACAAATGGTTAACAAACCATGTGAAAATAGATCGCTGCATTTTCGGCTGAATATCTTTTAGATACTAACCAAATCAGGGGTGGCAAATCGTTTTGAATGGCCACCATGCAAGCATGAACACGGAGGGGTTACACTTAATATTCACAAAAAATGTGAGTGTAGGCTCCAGATTAGAATGGCACTCCCCCCCCCAGCGCTCGGCGTTTTACCTATACCTGCCCACAGCCCTTACCACTACCACCCTCACCACACGTGCCCTGATGTCCACCAGCCACGGTATTTTGCGCGGGCTCTAGCTGTTGACAGAGACCAAAATTTTAACTCTTTTATATAGGCTTTAACTCTATTCCGTGGCTCAGCTTCACTATACGAAAAAGTATTTACACTGTAGTGAACAAGAACAACATAATTTTTTCGGTATTAATGGTGATTGTGCTCTGTGGTTGTTGATTGAATTATTTGAAGAAATGCAGCAATCAACCACTTCTTTTGTACAGTTTCATTTAATGCAACTACGCAGTTTGGCTTTTACTATCTTCACCCTTCTTGATACATTAGATCTTGACTGCAATTTGGAAGCAGCAGCTGCCCTGTGCAAAAACAAATTGTTATTTTGGAAAGCGCAGCTGTAGCATCAAAAATCTTGTAAATGAAAACGCTATAGATGAAGATCTATTGTACTACGCAAATTGAAGGTGGGTGAAAGTCCAAAACACGTCCTTGGATGCAATAAAGCCATACAAAACAGGTTCCAAAGAGCTATCAGCAATCCACCTAGCAAAATGATTGTGTGTTACGAGTTAAAAAGAATGGCGTACAATGGGAGAGTAGCTCGTCGTAAGCCACACGCTGTATGACTGGAGAATATTACCAGCCGTCATATGTAGTGCGAACAGTGCAGTATGGAATAGAAGTTTCTTTCGTGGTTGAGATGTGGCCCCTTATTCCGCTTCAGAAAACGTTAAATGTGGAAGGGTATGAATATATTTTACAGCACTGTACTACATATAGTAAAGAAATAGTTTGTAAATAGTGGTTGTTTGTGTCAGCATGCTAATGGACCCTCCCATTAAGAAGCGTCTGTGAGCCAATAGTTTGTTGATAATAACATTCCTAAAATGGTCTGGCCTCACTAGTGTTCCGACTTGAAACCAATGGAACACCTTTGGGCTGAGTTAGAACTACATTGCCAACATTTCTGCTTTCCCCAATTTCTGCTCTTGAGGATGAATGTGCAGCCATCCCTCGACACACTTTCACACACCTCACTGAAAGTGTTCCCGGAAGAGTTCAAATGGTCATCAAGGCGAAAGGTCTACTCCATATTAGTGTCCACTAATAGGGGTCTGGACACTTCTGATCAGATAATGTGATTGTTATTAGTATCAGCTGATTAAATCGCTTGATTTGGAAGCAAATTTCTGTACAGTTACGGTAGAGCACTCACGATGTTGGGATGTCTCAGCGTCCGTAGGATCGGCAGCTGCTTCATCGCCGCACTCCTCACAAGCCGCGCCTGCAACAAAAAATGGCGGCCAACTCACTCATCTGGCTCCAGAAAAGTATGCTAGACACAGTATCACTAGCGGTCCAAGGATATTAACTAAGGGAATATTAAATAAATTACCCGTCGACATCGGTGTCACTAGAGATGGAGCACAATTTCGTCTTAGGGCAGTGCAGGGAAGAAAATCGACCCTGCCCTTTTCAAATCAACCATCCAAGAATTTGCCTTATGTGATTTATGGAAATCACGGAAAAACTTTATATATATGGCCAGAGGGGTATTTGATCGGACCTCTGAATACGTGATCCGAAGCAGACAGGACACAGGATGCCTCCCAGAGGATTATCTCGTGTACCCAATGTGTTATCAGTTCGAAGATTTACATTCATTCATCGTGTTTCTTAGATCTCGTCAACAAAGAGAGCCCTCAGGATGTGGAACGAGCTCAGTTATACGTTAAGAAAGGAGAAGTCATTGAGATACACTTAATATATATGCTATATTAACAGTACACTACCACTTCATTACTTACTGCTAGTCATGCTTATGCCAGCTAAACTTAATCATATGTATTAGAAAGATACCCACTACTTTCAAAAAGCCACGGTTAGAGTAGCTACTGTTTATCCGGTTTTAATAGCTTCACGTGTGCTTGACGTTCAAAGAACAAATTTACCAGCATCTGGAAATGCTGAGACCTATTTACAGTCTATTACTACCCATACAGTTTGACAACGAGCACTGCTATTTGCCACGTATCTAACAGAAGTTTTCAATCCCTGAAATACATGTTCAAAAAATTGATAGAACCGTTTCTAACGAACTATGCTTTTAATTAACTTGTGAATTGATATGGGTTCTCAATTTCTTGCTTTATGTTAGACTCGAGCTTGCAGAATAATTTAGCACCAGAGTACATAACTCTATTCTTGGCCTTAGACAAGGGGGCAAAGACTGCATGAGACTTGTCGGTGTGCCTTGCGTTGTACAGTGTGTTCACTTTAAGTTGGGTGACCGCTACCTAGTTCCATGTCGGTAGAAGCTGGACGGCTTCGGCCGGTAGTGTTTTGCTTTTGGCTGTGACCAACACTGGCTAGCTGACAGCACTGCATGAGATAACATATATCGTCTGCTGTGATACTTTTCAGCACTTAACTGTATTTAGTACTGTTACTTTCCATGTGATAAGGGTACGCTATTTCAGCAGTTACGTACTTTATTAAACATGTCGACGCATATGACCATTTGAGATGTGTTGCGAACATAATTTAAGGGATTATTTACTTCTGTGTGTGATTTGTGCTGTCGCAGAAGCACGAAGCACGGTTTATGGTGCCAAGATTGCAGGGGTCAAGCGTGACTCGATACCTCCCGCACAGCTCGTAACCGTGTGTTGCTCTGTGTGGTGACAGGGCTTGCTTCCTCCGTTCCTCGGTAGACCCACGTGAAATTAGCCAATTTACAGAAAACACATTGTAACTGTGCAAATCGCTGTTAAGCTGAGATTGATTTTTATTATGTAATTATTGAGTAAATTTCTTGGAAAATGAATGTAATGGATCAAAAATCCTTAAACTATGTCTTGCGTAAAATGTATGTCAAAGTGGATTATACAATATTCTCACTACTTTCTTCTGCTGAATGACCTTTACTCTTACTTTAAATGCATTACACAATAGGTTCGGTAATAGTTACCAGTTGCCTGTAAATGAGACTGTCAGAATTGCAGATCAGTTTAATTACATTAACCTGTGAGTCGTTGAGATTGAAGGTAAGGAAAACTGATATTCTGATTTGATCCATTATAAATGGTTTTTGAAAGCCGGTGACTGTAGAAACAATAGGTTTGTCTATAAATAAATAAATCTTCCGCTACCAGACACGATTTTTCTTTATTTTTCTTTTCGCACGATGCGTTTCGAGAAATAATCCCCATTTTCAAGTGCGTTTTTTGTGTGTATAAGCCATTTCTTTTGATGTTGTCAGTGCGTGTGAGTCTGCTTCATTTCGTTGACTTTTACTGCAATACATAAGAAACACGCGATTTTTTTTGTTGGGTATCAATTTTTTTGGTGAAGTTTGTGGCGAAATTTAGAATTTGCGCTTACAGTTTTCTAATGGTCAGCACGCACACTATACATCACACACAACTTGTACACTTTACACATCAAAAATATCTTATATAAACAAAATAGTTACAAAGATCTTCTTACAGTAGTCCACAGAGATAACGTTATAGGTCTTCCACAGATTATGATATGCTTTTGTACAGAGGTTATTTATCTTAACAATTTGGCTCATAAAATACTTATATTGATCTTACAATTGTGCTTATTTCTATGTTTTACTATTTTTATTTAACTATATTATCGAAACATCTGAAGGAATTCACTGATTCGCTTTCAAGTTTTTCATTTAATATTTTATCTTCATATTTTCTGTAATGTGAATATATCTCCAGTTCTTCTAGCAAATCCATTTTATGTCCTTTATTTAGTCGGTGGAATACTTTCACATTTTGCTCTATTTTTCCAAATGGGTCTCCTGTATTATGTATGGGTGTTGGTATTGCTGATGTAGTATGTTTGTTGTGTGTGTATGCTCTAATGTGCTCTGTGTACCTGGTGTTGAAATTTCGGCATGTTTGTCCTTGGTAGAACGTGGAGCATTCCTGGCATGTTACCTTGTATATTCCAGAGTCTGAATATGGATCGTGATTACACTTTATATTATGTATCAGTGTTTGCTGTAGTTTATTAGAAGTAGAAAAACCAATTTTTACTTTGTAATTTTTGAAAATATTTGCAATCTTCTGTAATACATTGCCTATGTATGGAATACTAGACAAACATTTGTTTTTCTCTTTTTCGTCTGTGGTGCAGTTTGTACCTGGGTTTTTCTTCACTTCAAGTCAGTCTGAGTTCCGGAGGAGTGTTATTAAATGCGAGGAAATTCCGACACTATGACTTTCACGGGTCATTTACACTAAAGTGACTGTCGAATAAGTCAGCGTGCAAAAACAACTCATAGACTGCAGCTGGTCAACTAGCGGTGGAGGGTATATAAAGCGTTTCGACGGAAAGCGGAAAACAGTGCAGTCGTTGGCGTAATGCGGAAACGGAGATTTAAATCTGACTTCCAACACGGCATCATCATTGGCTTAGGGATCAAGAGCGGAAAATTTTTCAAAACCCCTAAGTTTGTAAACTATGCATGCCGCTGTAGTTAAATAAACCGTGCATGGGAAACTGGCGTTACCTAAAACAGGCGCTGAGGCAACTGCGGTGGACCACGGGCCGTAGATGACAGGGGTGAACGACGGATGAGGATATGTGTGCTGGCGAACAGAAGTGCAGCTGATAAGCAACTGACCGACCATATGAACCACGGGGATACCAGCAGTTTGTCCTCAGCGACGGTTCAGCGAACGTTGCTGTGCATGGGCCTCCACAGCAGGCGCCCGGTTCATGCACCGATGCTGACAGATGATCAGGCTGCAATTTTCAATTTTCACGCCAGTACCGCAACTGAGTGGTGACAGGTGGACATTTCAGAAGAATCACGCTGAATGCTCCATCGAACACATGGGCGTTGGCGTGTACGGCGTTATGGCCTGGGTGATCTCGTCACCCTAGAAGGCACATTTGATCAACACATGTTTGCGTTTATCCTTGAGTGGCGTGCCCACTCTTATATACTCTTTGTTTTTCCTCTGCAGGATGTCATCTACCAGCAGGACAATGCAACGTCTCACACAGCTCACAGTGTGCGTGTTTTGTTGGAATAGCCCCAGGATGAGTTTACCGTAGTCTCCTGCCCACACGACTCACCGGCTTAAACTGAACAGATAATCCGTGGGACTACTGCCGTCGTGCTGTAGGCGCCACGGATCCTCGAGCAAGAAACCTAACGCGACAGGCCACGGCACAGAAGTCGACAAGGCTCCACATCCCTGTCGGTACCTTCCAGAGCCTGACTGACTCTCTTCCCGCATGTCTCACAGTGGCCTGCTGTGCAAACGCTGCTTATTCAATCTTCCGACAGGTGATCACATTAATGTGATTGGACAGTATATATTACAACGGAGACCGAAGAAAGACGAACATACATTTATAAAGCTTATAGATGTACAAAAGATTGTCACAGCGTTGCCTTCGATACACTCTTCGCTATTCTGGAATTGTTAGTGATAAAATAAAAGGAGAAAAACGGAATGAAGGCTTTCACGGCAGGTGTTATCATCACTTAACACTTTCGGGCTGAGATGCCGTGGTCCATACATAAGACTCTCCTCTGACGTTTCGCCTTCGACTGCGGAAGGCATCCTCCGATGATAATCGGCGAACTGCCGGAGGATACCGATTGTCCTCGGAGTATGCCTTCCGCAGTCGAAGGCGAAATGTCAGGGGAGAGTTAAGTATGGACCACGGCTTCACACAACCCGGAAGTGTTTAGTGATGAAAAGGAGAAAAAGGTTTTCTCAACTTTTAGGGATACCAGACTGCAATTATAAGTGGTGCGTTAGTTGTGAGGGGAATGAGATAGGACGTTTCCCTATGTTATTCAGCCTGAACACAGAGCAAGCCTAGTAAGGAAAACAGGGAAGACTGGGAATGAGATAGGATGTAGCCATTTCCCTACGTTATTCAATCTGAACACAGAGCAAGCCTGATAAGGAAAGTTGATATACTTTTCAGGATGTGAGGTCGTGGTCCAAGAACTTTTCTGCTCATTACGTTTCGTCCAGGACTGCGCTGGACTTCCTCAGAGGCGCTGCTCCGCTGAGTCTTGCCGAGTCTTGCCTTTCCCGCTAATTTACTGGGAGACGGATAATGTTAGAGTATTGCTCCGTAAGAACCTGTGGGTGTGCTTATTATTTATTCCAGTGTGGCTGTGATTTGACCTTCTTTTCATTGCAATCTACTTATTTTGTGTTGCAGACCATTTGTTAAGACGGCTTGTTACCTGGCGTCGGCGCAGTTATGGTATGTCAGGACCGCTCATTGTAGTGTCGGTCGTATTATACAGGGTGGTCCATTGATCGTGACCGGGCCAAATATCTCACGAAATAAGCGTCAAACAAGAAAACAACAAAGAACGAAACTTGTCTAGCTTGAAGGGGGAAACCAGATGGCGCTATGGTTGGCGCGCTAGATGGCGCTGCCATATGTCAAACGGATATCAACTGCGTTTTTTAAAATAGGAACCTCCATTTCTTATTACATATCCGTGTAGTAGGTAAAGAAATATGAATGTTTTAGTTGGATCACATTTACGCTTTGTGAAAGATGGCACTGTGATAGTCACAAATATATGACACGCAATTTTAGACGAACAGTTGGCAACAGGTAGGTTTTTTAAATTAAAATACAGAACGTAGGTAGGTTTCAACATTTTATTTCGGTTGTTCTAATGTGATACATGTACCCTTGTGAACTTATCATTTCTGAGAACGCATGGTGTTACAGCGTGATTACCTGTAAATACTACATTAATGCAATAAATGCTCAGAATGATATACGTTAACCTCAATGCATTTGGCAATAAGTGTAACGACATTCCTCTCAACAGCGAGTAGTTCGCCTTCCGTAATGTTCGCACATGCATTGACAATGCGCTCACGCATGTTGTCAGGCGTTGTCGGTGGATCACGATAGCAAATATCCTTCAACTTTCCCCAACTTTTCGGGGACGTCAGATCCGGTGAACGTTCGGGCCATGATATGGTGCTTCGACGACCAATCCACCTGTCATGAAATATGCTATTCAATATCGCTTCAACCGCACGCGAGCTATGTGCTGGACATCCATCATGTTGGAAGTACATCATCATTCTGTCATGCAGTGAAACATCTTGTAGAAACATCGGTAGAACATTACGTAGAAAATCAGCATACATTGCACCATTTAGATTGCTATTGATAAAATGGATGCCAGTTATCCTTCCTCCCATAATGCCGCACCATACATTAACCCGCGAAGGTCGCTGATGTTCCACTTGTCGCAGTCATCGTGGATTTTCCGTTGCCCAATAGTGTATATTATTCCGGTTTATGTTAGCCCTTTTAGTGAATGACGCTTCGTCGCTAAACACAACGCGTGCAAAAAATCTGTCATCGTCCCATAATTTCTCTTGTACCCAGTGGCAGAACTGTACATGACGTTCAAAGTAGTCGCCATGCAATTCCTGATGCATAGAAATATGGTACGGGTGCAATCGATGTTGATGTAGCATTCTCAACACCGAAGTTTTTGAGATTCCCAAGTCTCGTGCAATTTGTCTTCTGCTACTGATGTGCGGATTAGCCGCGACAGCAGCTAAAACACCTACTTGGGCAAAATCATTTGTTACAGGTCGTGGTTGACGTTTCACATGTGGCTGAACACTTCCTGTTTCCTTAAATAACGTAACTATTCGGCGAATAGTCCGGACACTTGGATAATGTCGTCCAGGATACCGAGCAGCATACATATCACACACTCGTTGGGCATTTTGATCACAATAGCCATACATCAACACGATATCGACGTTTTCCGCAATTGGTAAACGGTCCATTTCAACACGAAGCAAATACCGTCATCACTGGCGGAATGTTACGTGATACCACGTACTTATACGTTTGTGACTATTACAGCGCCATCTGTCACAAAACGTTGTTGTTGGGTTGTTTTTGGGGAAGGAGACCAGACAGCGAGGTCATCGGTCTCATCGGATTAGGGAAGGACGGGGAAGGAAGTCGGCCGTGCCCTTTGAAAGGAACCATCCCGGCATTTGCCCGGAGCGATTTAGGGAAATCACGGAAAACCTAAATTACGATGGCCGGACGCGAGATTGAACCATCGTCTTCCCGAATGCGAGTCCAGTGCCTACCCACTGCGCCACCTCGCTCGGTTGTCACAAAGCGAAAAAAAAGTGATCCAACTAAAACATTCATATTTATTTACGTACTACACGAATATGTAATATAAAATGGGGGCTCCTATTTAAAAAAAAAAACGCAGTTGATATCCGTTTGACCTATGACAGCGCCATCTAGCGGGCCAACCATATCGCCATCTGGTTTCGCCCTTCAAGCTAGACGAGTTTCGTTCTTCGTAGTTTTTTCGTTTGATGCTTATTTCGTGAGATATTTGGCCCGGTCACTATCAATGGACCACCCTGTATATAAATATATACCGGCTCCTATGTGACTCTGTGCAAAAGCGTGGGCAGTGAACGCTCGTATTGTGTGCCGGCCGTAGCGTTATTGCTTCCAAACACTGCTATGGGCCTTAACGCTGGTCTCTAAAGTGCAACTTTGGAATCATTCTGAGTCATTATGTCCATTAGTTGAGGCCACCCTATTATAATATTAGCGTTTCTGTAAGTTATTTTACTGGTTGCGTATTAGTAGCCATTCTTATTTAACACCTATTTTAATCATTTGTGTATCTTTAATGGACATGCAACTTGTTCTTATTTCTGTGTGCAAGTTTTGCGACCGTGGTTGGCCCACCTTGTATTTTTAGTATAAACATGTTGCACTGTGGTCCTTTATGTGGGCAATTCAGTTTTATTAAGCTTTAAGGTCTCTTGTTGTTTATGGAGTTGTGGTATTGTGTGGATGTGTAACTTTGGTTGCAAGTGTATAATGTTATTAGCCTTTAGTGATATGGTTAAACAAGAACTATTGTTTGTGAATGATTATTCACCGTACCTACTATCAATGATTTTGGTTGTGGACGCAAAATAATATGATTCTTACTCTTGTTTACGTAATTCTGTTAAAGTGAAGATTTGTATATTTTATCAGTAAGAGGGCAAATGTCCGAAATGTAGTTTATAATAAAATTTGTTTTGCGCCAAATTAAAATTGTACAATAATCACAGACTTGTCCATTACCAGTGATCCCAGGCTCCTATCTCCTTTAAATAACTGTGGTGAGATGGTAATTTTGATTTTCTAGAGAATAGAGTAGTGTCAGGGTTCAGATATTCTTGATAAGAGGTTAAAATATGAACAACAACAAAAGGGAAACAAAGGTATTGAGAGTAATTGAATTAAATCAGGTTATAATGATGGAATGGGATTAGAAAATGACAGAAAGAGAGTAGTAGAAGATTTATACTATTTGTTCTCCAAAGTAATCGGTGATGGCAGAAGTAAAGAACATATAAAATATTTGTTTGCAGCAGCAAGAGAGGCCTTTCTGTCAATAACTGTTAGTATAAAATATAAATTTAAGTGTTAGGAAGTCATTTTTAACAGTATTTGCTTGGAGTGTGGACAATATTGAATACAGACAAAAGGAGAAAAGAAGCTTTTGAAATGTGGTGTGACACAAGAATGATATCGGCAAAGCAAGAAGCAGACATGAAAACTCTCTGTCAGTAGCTTCGACGTGGAGAGCCTTCTGTTCAATTCTCAGTTCTCAGTGATAAAGATAGGCTCCAAGTTCTGCAGTAGGGTGTCATCTGTCTCTTGAATGGAATTTGTATGCAAAACAGTTCCAGCATAGATTTTCATTTCTTCAGTCTCTCTTCCTTTATCGGTCGGGTTCATAGGCGGAAATCGATGTTTTGAATTAGCTGACAGCGTTATTCACCCCAGTCTATAAATACGGAACCATTATAGGATCATTTTTTTGTCCGTCTCTCTGTCTGCCTGCCTGTCCGGCTGTTAAACACCCAATTACTGAGCAACGGATGGACATATGAAGTTGAAATTTATGTAGCTTACTAAGGTGTACAGTTAGTTTGGCGGTGTAAAAAACGAAGCTACTAAGTCAATGCAATCAAATCATATGGCCAGTTAAGTCACGTATTTTAATATTCGCAAACTTACTCAGCAGAATCACATGGTACTTCCCGGTGACCTATAGTCATGAAATTTGGCAACAAGCAATGTTTCACAGCCTAAGTAAAGTAAACAAATCCGCAAACGGTTAATCTGTAATAATATCAAACGGAAACCTTTTTTTTCCCATTCGAATGCCTGTCTTCCCGGACGCCTGTCTGTTAAGACACCTTTCTCTCAGGAACTGGTCGAAGTATTAAGTTAAAGTTTATGGCGCATGTTAAGGTCTATAGTCCCATGGCACTGTAATAAATGTAAGCTTCTAAGTCAATACCATCAAATGATACGGCCATTTATGTCATATATTTTGATATTCGAAAAACTCACTCATCGAAACGCATAGAATAACTCTCGTTGACCTAGCATCATGAAATTCAGTAAGAAGCAAGGTTCCGCATTATAACTACAGGAAAAAATCAAAAATTGTTAATTTATAACCATATCATCCTTTTTTTAAAAATTTATTATCGGATTGTTTCTGTCCGTCCGTTGTTAGGACACCCTTTTCTCAGGAACGGGCGATTTACTTACATACCAAGGTCTAGGGCACCTTGGCGGTGTAATAAATGTAAGCTTCTACGTCAATGCAGTCGAAAGTAACGGTCATTTATGTCACATATTTTGATACTCGCAAACTCACTCATCAAAACCTATAGGGTGCTTTCCATTAACCTAGAATCATGAAATTTGACAGAAAGCAAGGTTTCACAGTACAAGAAAATAAATAAAACCAGAAAAATGTTAATTTGCACTTACATCACATGAAAAAAATTTATTTTCTCATTCTTTATCCGACTTCAGAATTAAAATTGAAACATTCTCGTAAGTTTTGAGGTTACTGGGACCATTTCTTGCCAGTACCAATATCGAAAACAGGAAAAAAACACCGAGATCTCGATTCCCATAATGGATGAACTGTCTAGATATATTATTAAGTTTGTACGTAACCATCAGATCGATAATCCTACTAGGACCTTGTCTTTCTTCTCTTTCTCTAACTTTGATGTACTTTCGCGAAAACAGAGACGAAAGAGTATCGAAGCGAAGTCATAAAGAGACTAGGTCAACATCACCTGAAGCCATCTTGAAAAATTACAGTAGGAAACACCGTTTGATGTGACACTTCTTGATTGAGAATCCCTTGTACTCACTTGCTCGTCGCCCAAGGGGTTCCTATCGTCTCTTCGTATTCAACGTCTACGGGCAGAGTTTAACCGACATCATTACGTCAAACTTCTCTCACGGCAAAGGGCAAAGGTCGTTCGACATGCGAGGAAATGGATTCATTCGTTGGACTTAACACCAGTTGGAAACGCGAGCTCCGACAGCAGAGGTTTTATGGCGTGGTGTCGTTCCTTCGTGATCTTGACAGGAATACGTTGCCAGGCCATGAAACGCTTTATGTGTCCATTCGCAGGTTCGCAAGCACCAGGCGGCCACTACGGCGGCCGAGACCTGCTTCTCTGTCCATCTTCGCTAGATAAATTGTAGAAGTGAAAAAAATTTCTTGCGAGCTTTGGCCGACGAACTACGTCGCAATAAATACTGGGACAGTGAGATATTAGGAAAAGAGGATTGACAGCTCTTAGTGGCAGGAATTGATGACGCGTACTTTGGGTGCAAGAAATACATATCAACGCGTAACGCGTGCTGTCAATAAATAAAGGGAGAAAATGAAAGAGATATCGCAAATGAATAACAGAGAGAGAAGTAAGCGAAGTAACACGTTATAAATATCGTAACAAGGAGTTAATGAAGTGTTTCATACGTTTCTTGGCTGTAGGACCCTACAGTCCTGGACTAGTTTACATTAGCAATTGCAGGTTGATTCCAACAGTTAAACGGTGACTATGACCAATACACGACCAGTTGGCAAAATGTTTGACAAAAGAGAACATGCGTCTCTTGTTGGCCTAAGGTTAAGATGTGATCATACCAATTATGATAAGTCGTTCGGGCGGACTGACTTTTTAGAACTAATTCGCAGAGTTGCACTGAACATATGATGTACGGAAACCTAGGAAAACAACCTAACGTATAAGAACAAACTAGTATTGGAACAGATACAGTTTATAGGCCACACTTCAAGCAAATTGGACTCAGGCATAAAAGAGGCTGTGGAAATTAGAACGTGTGCGAACAACATGACACAGTGTGTTGTTAAATGTGGCTGATGGACATTTACAAGGCTGACGGACAAGGACAGGTAGAACAGTTTTAAATGGTGAATCTTGGTTTGGAAACCGCTGAGTCAAAAGTTACGAAGGAAAACGTGTTGTGTGGTAACTCTGTCAGTGGAATACGAGAACTTACGAATCACTGTTTGTACGATACAATAAATCTATATACTATATAAATACAAGATGTTATTTAAAGTTGTCAGCAAAAGTTTGGTAAATTCTTGGCCGATTTAGTTCACATTTCCACAGTATACGCTAATAAACATTCAGACAGCTGTATAATATATTTTTTAAAACAATATACGGGTTCTCCGTTAAAAGTGACTCGAGAAAGAAAACCCTGTGCTCTAAAAATGTGCGATTTAGTTTTCTTTCTCGCGGTCAGATTTAACTATTACACAAGGGCATTTTAACCATTTTTTTCTTGTATAATTTAAAACGAAAATTGTATACACAACAAAGTATTGTTTAGTTTTCTTCGCAGTTGGTTCTAAAAGAATACAGGAAAGTTGTATTTACGGCTTTCTAGATTACGATTAGAATACTACTACGCACGGAAAGTGAACCTCCGAAACTTTGTAACCCTACGCGCTCACAGATTAAAACTATGCGAAATACTGTCATTGAAACTACTATCCTGACAGATCCAGCTACTAGAGAGGTCTCTCTCATAACCCATACGCCATAGACCACAATCGATTTACCCATTCATTTTCAGCGACTTCAGTCCCCACGAAGGTTTCGTTTCCAATAACAACATGGAGAGGGGGAAAGAGAATTGGAGGATGAGATGGAGCAATAGAAGGGGAGGGGGGGGGGCGAGTGATGTGAGTGATGGACAGAGAGAAGTGGGAGGAGGACGACAAGGGGAAGGAGGAGATTGACAAAAAGGTCGGGGAGGAGGGGGAGGGAGGACATTACGCCGCACATACAATATAATTTACGCAGTAGGTAAGAGTCTTCCTTCCTCGTTGCGGAGAACTCCGCATCCTGCATCTCTTTCAAATGGCTACGAGCACTATGGGAGTTAACATCTCAGGTCATCAGTCCCTTAGAACTTAAAACTACGTAAACCTAACTAACCTAAGGACATCACACACATCCATGCCCTAGGCAGGATTCGAACCTGCGAACGTAGCAGTCGCGCGGTTCCCGACTGAAGCGCCAAGAATTGCACGGTCCCCTGCATCTCTGTCGCCAGATGCCTTGATGTCGCCATTCTTCCTCATCCTCTTCCATTTCTTGTCTCTCAGTCGCTTCTTGGATACCACTCTGCCACTCTTTCCGTGACCTCCCTCTTCTTCTCCTTCCAGGAGGTTGCTATGAAAGTGCTCTCTTGGGTCATCTGCCGTTTGACATGCCCAAACCATCCCGGCTGTCTTTCCTCCATTTTATCCGTAATACTACAATGGGTCTCTCTCCTTTCTCTTAATTCCTCATTTAGAACGTGGTCGATTTGGTAAATTGTACTGGCTGTTATAGTACACTACTGGCCATTAAAATAGCTACACCAAGAAGAAATGCAGAAGATAAACGGGTACTCATTAGACCAATATATTATACTAGATCTGACTTGTGATTACATTTTCACGCAATTTGGGTGTAATAGATCCTGAGAAATCAGTACCCAGAACAACCACCTCTGGCCGTAATAACGGCCTTGATACGCCTGGGCATTAAGTCCAACAGAGCTTGGATGGCGTGTACAGGTACAGCTGCCCGTGCAGCTTCAACACGATACCACGGTTCATCAAGAGTAGTGGGTAAAAGAAAACTTCTAGGAACAGCAAATTACGTGATGCGTCCAGTGCGATGGCCCGTCCTCATAGAAAGGTGTGGGTGGAAGTCTCCTGTCTGCCTCTACAAGTGAAGCGAACAGTCGATAAGCTCTAGTGAAATGGTGTTGTGCAAGAATACCGAATTACATTTGTATCGTCCAATATTTTTTATTTTATCCTATTTCCTTTACTTAGAAGATCTATTTTTATTGTATCTTGCTTGGTATTCTTGGCTTCAGTTTCTTTATTACTACTACTTCATCGTTCGTTCCAATGACACCTTTCCTTATTCTCTACCAGCTTACCGTTGCCCGACTTATCTAATCCCTCTCAACTATAAATTTTTCAGCACTGTCTTCATTTTTAGTGGTTCAATACACCACCTTCTTCCAGTTTTTTTTTTTTTTTTTGAGGTCTGATATTCAAAATACTTTTCGCAAGCAGTGTTCCACAGTTATGAAATGTTTCAGGATACGGACGTTCAAACCAAAAATAACTGCTGTACCAGTTATTTACAATTTGGTTCAATCATAGACCAGTTTTAAGTGGTTTAGAGATGTCATTCATTCCTGAGTATAATAATTCAGTTGTCTAAAAATACTAATTGTTTACAATTTATGTCAAAACCCAGACGCCTCTACTACATTTCATTTTGTTTATCTGTCACTGTTTACCTAGACGTGTCCGCCCAAGAACTGAACCATCAACGCGTTGGAATGCCACGCACGGGTGAGGGAGATTTTCTCCCCTCACGGACTGGGTGTTGTGCTGTCCTCATCATTATTTAATTCCCCACTATCGACGCGCAAGTCGCCTCCCCATTGTCGACGCGCATGTCGCCCGATGTGGCGTCGCTCTCAATAAAACTTGCACCTGGCGGCCGAATTTCCCGCCTGGGAAGTCCCGGCCACTGACGACATACGATCATTTTTTACCTGGGCGTGGTGTAGAAGCGCTAAAATATACAAAAATAAAAACCACTATAAAAATTTCGAAATAAAGATTAAACACAATGTTGCTGATATGTATATCAAATGATTGCATTTGAGTAGTACATACATGGAATCAAATCATCTCAAATCAAAGTATTAAGAAAACCACCTGTGAATTTGTAAGGGTGTTCTAACAAATTACTCTTAAATAAAACATCGTCTTTTAAATGAAACAAGTTACCAGTGTCGTTGCATTATGATGTCGTACTGTGATTGGGATATCTCAGTTGCTTGAAAATGATTTTGAAAGGAAGAGTCAAAAAAAATATTGAGCAGTGTTGTCGTATTAGGTTGCTGGGGTTTGGTTAAGGAAGCTGTGCACCACGTAACCTATTACGTCACTCCGAATATTATGTAATTCTGACTTTCAATAATATTAATAATATTGAGAGTGTTTTCTAAAAAGGACACCCAAATCGAAACTTGAATCACACAATGAGAGCTGATGAAGTACATGCAAGTACAATGAGTGATTTGAAAAGAGACGGATAATTTCAAGCAATTTTATGTTTTAGACGAAAGTGTCTTTTCAATGATAATAGACTTTGACTATGAGAAAATTTAAGTTATGCTGAACAAATTGCCTTACAGTTGAATCAGTCAATCAGATGCACATGGGATGCTTCCAGTTGTTTTTACATCGACAAAAATGTGGATAATTCAACTGAATTATATGGCAATAGCAAAGTCGCAAAGCCATAAAATAGTAGCAAAAAGCAGGAAGACCAGAATAACTTCGACTACTCGTGTAGCTGATCCTTAGCATAAATCATTTAACGTACTGCGCATAACCAGGTGGAACGGCCCGTTCGATTACACCACTGGCGATAAATTACCGGCGACCATAACGAACATAGAGTGTATGGGTGTGACTGCCCAGAACTAAATAAAATGCAACGATCGCGTAAAGATAGTTGTAGAAAAAGAACAGATGGCACATACATTCACTGGAACAATTGTTAGGAAACGTAACATACCAACGAAAGAAATAGCTTATAAAACCATCGTTCGAACGACTGTTGAGTAGTGCTCACCAGTCTGGAAGCTTTACCGGTTAGTATTACCTAGTAAACTCTCCTCCGCTCCCTCTATTGTGTGAAGAATCGAACTCCCTTGTATAAAACAGCTTCGAACGTCAGAGTACAGTACAAATGAGTTAATATGTTAAATAGCCGACAATAAGCATGTACGCGAGAAAAAGTTAGGAAAGATTTGAAATTACAAGTACATTAAGTGGTACGTATATATTTACTCCTACGTGCATTCTCCGCAAGCTACGTTATGGTCTGTGGCGGAGGGTACCCTGTAGTGCTACTCAGCATTTCTTTTTCTGCTCCACTCGCAAATAGAGCGAGGGAAAAGCAACACTCTATATGCCTTCCTACGAGCTTTAATTTCTCTTACCTTATCTTCACGGTCCTTACTCTAAATGTTTTTGGCGGCAGTAGAATCGTTCTGCAGTCAGCTTCAAATGCCGGTTCTCCGTATTTTCTCAATAATGTTCCTCGAAAAGAACGTCGCCTTTCCTCCAGGTATTCCCATTTGAGATCCCGAAGCATCTCTGTAACATGTGTTGTTCAAACCTATCGGTAACAAATCTAGCAACCCGCCTCTGAATTGCTTCGATGTTTTCCTTGAATCCGACCCGGTACGGATCCCAACCACTCTAGCAACACCCAAAAGCAGGTCGCACCAGCGTCATGTATGCGGTCTCCTTCACAGATGAGCCACGTTTTCCTAAAATTCTCCCAATAAATCGAAGTCGACTATTCGCCTTCCATACCACAATTCTCATTCCATTTCAAATCGCTTTGCAATGTTACGCGCAGATATTTAATCGACGTGAGTGTGTCAAGCACTGCTAATGCTTCATTCGAACATTAAGGGTACGTTTTTCCTACTCATTTGCATTAACTTACACTTTTCTATATTTAGAGTTAGCTGTCATTCATCACACAAGCTAGAAATTCTGAATAAGTCGTCTTATATTCTCCTGCTGTAACTCGACGATGACGCCTTCCCGTACGCCACAGAATCATCAGCAAAAAGCCACAGATTCCTGCCCACCCTGTCCGCCACATCAATTATGTATACAGAAAGTTACAGTGGTCTTATCTCACTTTCCGGGGCACTGCTGACTAAACCATCGTCTCTGATGAACAATCGATGTCGAGGGCAACGTACTGGTATTTGGATACCTTCTGCCAAATGTGATGCGAATAGAGTTAGCTGTAAAGCAGTAACAAATTAAAATATCATGCCTGACGGTGAAGTATTACGGCACGAACAAAAATGTAGTAAACGATAAACTATTTTGCTTCATCATTTTGTGACGGGAGCGAGAATGCTTCGGTGACGACTTTGAAATTATGTTTAAAATTCGTTGGCAGTCGCCAAGTGCTCCCATTCTCAAATACTGGATGAATATAGTACAGACAATTTGTGCGCCATGATTTACGGCGCCTCAGTATGCCATAAGTCGGTGTTCTCTGAGAACAGACATCGCCTCAACGAATTCACTGTGGGTATGCAAATGACCAAACATCGCTAATTTATCACACCAGATCCCGAGAGTTGAAAAAATACTCCGTGAAGCACGTAGGCTACATGGTTATATCGACTGTTGCGCATAAGAAACGCTGAAATTAAGTACCTGAAACTGACAGAGGGCCTCAACTACTGGGTAATGCTTAGCAAACTCTGGCCACCAATATAATGGGTAATCTTTTAACTACTAAATAAGAGAGGTAGCCACCAATATAATGGGTAATCTGCTAACTACTAAATGAGAGAGGTAATAGGATAACATCTTATTTTCATTCATGGAAAAGCTAAGATCGCCAGAAAACTTCATGAATACACTGCAATCAAAAGAACTACTGGAATACAGCTTTCTTTAACAAGATGTGTATTGAATGATTAACTACAGAGGGTCGGCACCTACATTCCTTTCTGCTTGCCAGAAAAGAAAGTACGGGCACGTTGTTGTTGTGTTTTTCAGTCCAAAGACTGGCTTGACGCAGCTCTGTCTTGTGGGAGCCTCGTCATCTAATAACTACTGCAAACTTACATCCTTCTGAATCTACTTACTGTGTTCATCTCTTGGTCTCCCTCTACGACTTTTACCACCCACACTTCCCTCCAGTTCTAAATTGGTGATTTCTTGACGTCTCAGGACGTGTCAACCGATCCCTTATTTTGATCAAGTTTTGCCATAAATTCCTTGTTTTCACAATTATATTCAGTATCTGTTCATTAGTTACGTGGTCGACCCATCTGATCTTCAGAATTCTTCTGTAACATCACATTTCGAAAGCTTATATTCTCTTTTTATGTAAGCTTTTTATCGTCCATGTTTTACTTTCGTACATGGCTACAATCCAGACGAATATTCTCCCGATGACATCTTCCTGAGTAGTCCCTGTCCGGAGATCTAAAAAATTTTGGACCAGTGCTAAGGAGAGATGGAGATGCAATTCCGTATAAAGTGCACGATCTCCGCGGATGTCACACTTCCATATATATTGAGACACTTAAATTCTTCCTTCCCTGCACCACTTTGCAAACTAAGTCAAGAATAGTGCGCTCGCCATGCAAAATAATCCTCACTGAATAGCAAAGTTTCTCATTGTGGCTCTAACAAGACAGAGTTGAATCCTGTATGTCGGATATTAGCTCCAAAAACTAAAAGCTAGTAACACAGCGTTCATAGGAAATGCTCGCTACCTCGTGTTCTCTTCCGTTCCCTCTAGTATAAACGATTCTACCCATTTTCTACAAATGCTCATCCGCACGTGTGCGCTTTCATTCGCATCATTGCAAACCAGGCTTTAGGTGCTTCAAATTGGTGTCTGTGAACTCCGGGTAATTACGCTACGCGGCGTTGCGTGAGTGATTCGTCGAGTCACGCACTAGGCAGGAAGGCCTGTGCAAACCGCTGTTATAAGCTGTTCTACTCGCGGCAAAAATGTGTAACTTCAACATTTTCTACAAAATACTTTCAGTGCTTCTTAGCAGCTAAAAGTATGGCAGTGTATTTCTTTCGTTGTCTTCTTCCTGTGTAAAAATTTTCTGGATAGGTTTCGATATGTCTTATTGGACCATTCCCTTGACAGAACCCAGATACTGGAGAAAACGAGGCTTAAGTGACATATCAAACTGCTTAGCGTGAGAAGGTTGCTGTTCCACAGTTGCAGGAAATCCCGTGTGCCGAGCCAAGGCATGAACAGTGAAATCTGAATGTCACCTGAAGTGAGCTTGATGCCAAGATCCTGTGTGATCGACCCATCTACATTACTAGCAGCTACGTCCTAACCACTCATGGGTTACATCCTTAAAATTACGAGTAAAGCACGGTAAACACAGAAGGCCTCAGTAAGCAAAGTGAATAAATGAAATGTTTGATACGTTAACCGCTTAAGCAAAGGTGGATAAAATGCGAGGTAAGGCTTGGAACAGATCGCCGCCTCACAAGTACATATACACACAGTATTTAACTACAATACCTGTGTTACGGTGTTAATGAGTCTGAATAAACAGATTATGGAAGCATTTCATATTTTTTAAATTCAGTCAAGAAACGTATGAAATACTGGAAATCCAATTATTCTTGCCCCTGGGAGCCGTTAGTTTGGGCACCCTGCAATTGAGACTGCGCCGAGTTAGATGTTTAGCAGTATAGCTGGACAGGATAACATTAAAAGAAGAGTGCGTTCGTTCGATAAGCGCGAAAGCTTCACGAAGACTCTCATTAAGAGGTGTTTTGTGTCACAGACTGGTTTACTGCTAAATTCAGTGGACCAGTATTCAGGAAAACAGTGGTTCAAATTCTCGTCCGGCCATCCAGATTTAGATGTTCCTTGGTTTCCTATGCCGCTTATGGCAAATACCATGATGATTTCTGTGAACAGTTGTTCCGTCTATAATGACCTCGACGTCGACGGGTCGTTAAACTCTGATCTTCTTCCTTCTTAAAAAACTGAGAGACTACGTCAGACAGCACATTACTTCCGGCCACCGACATCTCACGAAATTGTCGTGGCGATAACGAGAAATTGGACCGAAAGTCGTTCATGAAGACAGCGGTGGAAAAAGTACCCTAACCCCCTCAATAAAGATGTAGAAAACTCATTAAATGTGACTTTTGTAGGTGACTCGATATTAAGCTTATGACACATCTTACGCTTTTCTGTTTTTGCACTCAACACATAGGGTTGCCAACTTCGTTTCCTCTATACTCTCTGGTGTCATACCGCATTTGCTATGGCGTAGCTAGTTATATCATCAGGGAAGCTCTACAGTTGTTTATGAATATCATCAACGGCAGCAAAAAAAAAAAAAAAAAAAAAATGGTTCAAATGGCTCTGAGCACTATGGGACTCGACTGCTGTGGTCATTAGTCCCCTAGAACTTAGAACTACTTAAACCTAACTAACCTAAGGACATCACACACATCCATGCCCGAGGCAGGATTCGAACCTGCGACCGTAGCAGTCGCACGGTTCCGGACTGCGCGCCTAGAACCGCGAGACCACCGCAGCCGGCCAACAGCAGCAAAAATGAAGTATCCATTTCTGAATAAACGTCTTCTCTGGACTTTTTCACACATTACGATCTCCAGCCATACACATCCAAGTTACTCTTCAATGTTTTCCATCTTTTATCTCGTTATCTTCCATCATATCGTCTTCTTGGTCTTCTTATTTCCTTCGTACATCTAGCATCCATTCGCCCCGCTCACTTTTATTTAATTTTTGTTATGAATCATAATATTACTGTATTGTCTCTTATCTGTTTCCTGATCCATTTATTTACTTTCCTGTATTTCCTCTTAATTCCTACAACACATGTATGCTTTGCTCGCCTAGAGATCCTAATTTTTCGATTGCTCTTCGCACTCACAGACATGTCTCATTGCTATCAAAACTGATTATAAACACTGACTGTAAACATTCCGTATAAGAAGCATTGGAATCATCATTTCTGCTGTCCATCCAGTCGTTGTCTTCACGTGTCCTACATACAAATACCTAACTACTTCATTGAATTCATTGTTAATCTGAACTATTTTCTTTTCAGTGTGTTCACTGAATATTATTTTCTTTTCATTATAACTGATTGTTAGGCATACTCTCGAACTTGTCATAGTAACTCCCTCCATACTCTGTGTACGTTTATATATTAGAGGTTAGCTGTACAGTGGCATCCATACAACGAAAGTGAGTGACATGTGTTCCAGTACCACGTATTCCATCTTCGTTTTTCCAATTTAAGGAATTGAAGAGTACCTATAGGTTTGCTGGAAATCGCTTTTGGGTTCGGAATCTTTTCTATAATAATTCATGAAGTTTAAAAATTCCAACAGTTGTTTTCACGATATTATTACCATCTTCATATGTGATACTAATCCACAAGTTCCGTCATGATCTATAAACTCAACTTATATGCATTATGAAAATAATATTAAAGATGTCAATGAAAAATCCATCATGCTATCGCATGGTAATGGCATATTTTAGAGCATTTTAATTATATTCAGTACTGTTGAACTGAGTTTATATATCACGACGGAATTGTTTATAGAATATTCACACATCTGAAGATGTCCATAATAGACTAACGTGAAGGTTTGTAGTAATTAGATGATATTGAAATAACGAACTATTATGTGAACATTTATAAGGTAGCAGGATTCCCCACGACAATATGTCAGTTTTTAATAAATGAAATCTTTTAGCCTGATTCCACTTTCTTACAGAATTTTCCACTATCTATATCAGGTATATTAGAAATTGCAACTTTGAGGTACATGTTCATCAGTGTACTAACAAAAGTTGAATCAATTCTTTGTTTGTTGATGTCTGCCGATCTGACATAAACCGTCTCAAAAACTATGAATCCAAGATAAATAACTATATCATACTCACATATTTGTTCAGTTATTTTTTTCACTACTTGCAAATGGTCCATAGCGATTTTGTCATGGCCGACCAGTGAGGCCGAGTGGTCCCAGTCGCTTCAGTCTGGAATCGCGCGGCCGCTCCGATCGCAGGTTCGAATCCTGCCTCGGGCATGGATGTCTGTGATGCCCTTAGCCTTAGGTTTAAGTAGTTCTAAGTCTAGGGGACTGATGACCTCATATGTTAAGTCCCATAATGCTCAGACCCATTTGATTTTGTCATTTTTAAATCCAGCCCGTTCCTTTGTCCCACCAGAATCTACTTTTTCTGAACTTCTTTTTATAATTTTAGTGTATATCTCCCAAAATGTGGAGAGTAGAGTGACAGCTCTACAGCTTTTATGTGTTGCCTGTAACTTTTCAATAGATGTAGAACACTACACCACTGCTCTAGTTTTCAGGAATTATCTTCCTCTTCAACATTTCATAAATAAAAGCCCAAGTTCCTTTTACATTGCATTTCCTCCAGGTTTGAATATTCATATTGTATCACCACCTCAAGGCATCTTTGAGTCCTTCATAATTTGGGACAGGAAAAAATTGTTTTATTTTATGATCGAGTTTGGTATTATTTCTTGACACAATCGGTGCTATTTTTTTCGCAGATTCATTGTTACGTTTGCAAATTAGTTAACTGGTTATTTATTTGCCAAATTCAGTGTCCTTTTTACACAATTTTGTATCACTTTCTGCCAAAGTCGGTGTTGGTTTTGCCAAATATATTGTTCCTTTTTTTTTTTTGCAAAATTCGTTTACTTTTTTCCGAAATTGATGTTGTTTTTTTGAAATATTAAGTGCTATTTTTACATCTAATTCGATGTTCTTTTTTGACAGATTCGATATTATCTTTTATTAGGTTTGCTGTTATTTTTTGTCATATTCGCTGTTATTTTTTCCAACTTAGCGGTTTTATTTTGCAAAATTTGATGTTTTTCGCCAAATTTGGTATTACTTTTTCTGCCGAATTTGGTGTGTTCTTTTATCAAAGTCGATATTTTTGCCAAATTCACTGTTTTTTTGCCAAATTCCACGTTTTTTTCTAATTTCGGTGAAATTTTTGTCGTCGCATCAGACAGAAAATGAACTACATGTTTAGGATTATATTCGAGTCGAAGCATTTGAGATATGTTGACACAGTAGAACGTCGAAAATTAGGTGACCTGATGACGTAAGGAACGAGGAGGATCTCCGCAGAATGGATAAGACAGGGATACATGGAAAACACTGACAAGAACAATTAGGGACAGGATGGTAGCATAATAGTTAAGATATCGGGGAATAACTTCCCTGGTCCTACGGGGAGCAGTAGAGAGTGAAAATTGTAGAGGAAGACAGACTGGAATACATCCACGAAATAATTGACGATGTAGTTTGCAAGTGGTACTCTGAGATGAAGTGTTTGGCACAGGCGAGGAATTAGTGGCAAACTATTCAAAAGATTGATGACCCATTAAAAAAAAAAAAACACCAAAGCCTTAAGGATATTGGGAGTCAAAGCGCAGTTTTAACATTCATTAACAAGCAGTTACAAATACACTCCTGGAAATTGAAATAAGAACACCGTGAATTCATTGTCCCAGGAAGGGGAAACTTTATTGACACATTCCTGGTGTCAGATACATCACATGATCACACTGACAGAACCACAGGCACATAGACACAGGCAACAGAGCATGCACAATGTCGGCACTAGTACAGTGTATATCCACCTTTCGCAGCAATGCATGCTGCTATTCTCCCATGGAGACGATCGTAGAGATGCTGGATGTAGTCCTGTGGAACGGCTTGCCATGCCATTTCCACCTGGCGCCTCAGTTGGACCAGCGTTCGTGCTGGACGTGCAGACCGCGTGAGATGACGCTTTATCCAGTCCCAAACATGCTCAATGGGGGACAGATCCGGAGATCTTGCTGGCCACGGTAGTTGACTTACACCTTCTAGAGCACGTTGGGTGGCACGGGATACATGCGGATGTGCATTGTCCTGTTGGAACAGCAAGTTCCCTTGCCGGTCTAGGAATGCTAGAACGATGGGTTCGATGACGGTTTGGATGTACCGTGCACTATTCGGTGTCCCCTCGACGATCACCAGAGGTGTACGGCCAGTGTAGGAGATCGCTCCCCACGCCATGATGCCGGGTGTTGGCCCTGTATGCCTCGGTCGTATGCAGTCCTGATTGTGGCGCTCACCTGCACGGCGCCAAACACGCATACGACCATCATTGGCACCAAGGCAGAAGCGACTCTCATCGCTGAAGACGACACGTCTCCATTCGTCTCTCCATTCACGCCTGTCGCGACACCACTGGAGGCGGGCTGCACGATGTTGGGGCGTGAGCGGAAGACGGCCTAACGGAGTGCGGGACCGTAGCCCAGCTTCATGGAGACGGTTGCGAATGGTCCTCGCCGATACCCCAGGAGCAACAGTGTCCCTAATTTGCTGGGAAGTGGCGGTGCGGTCCCCTACGGCACTGCGTAGGATCCTACGGGCTTGGCGTGCATCCGTGCGTCGCTGCGGTCCGGTCCCAGGTCGACGGGCACGTGCACCTTCCGCCGACCACTGGCGACAACATCGATGTACTGTGGAGACCTCACGCCCCACGTGTTGAGCAATTCGGCGGTACGTCCACCCGGCCTTCCGCATGCCCACTATACGCCCTCGCTCAAAGTCCGTCAACTGCACATACAGTTCACGTCCACGCTGTCGCGGCATGCTACCAGTGTTAAAGACTGCGATGGAGCTCCGTATGACACGGCAAACTGGCTGACACTGACGGCGGCGGTGCACAAATGCTGCACAGCTAGCGCCATTCGACGGCCAACACCGCGGTTCCTGGTGTGTCCGCTGTGCCGTGCGTGTGATCATTGCTTGTACTGCCCTCTCGCAGTGTCCAGAGCAAGTATGGTGGGTCTGACACACCGGTGTCAATGTGTTCTTTTTTCCATTTCCAGGAGTGTATTATTAACCTGCCGTCTTCAGATTTATGACATTTTTATGCGGCAAAATTACAAATTTTGTGATATCTCGTAAAAATGGTCGATTTCGCGTTGTCGTTGTCGATAAATTTTCCTGTCCATATTGATAACTAACAGCTTTATACACCTCTTCTGGTATTCTGGTATTACTTCATGAAATTTCATTACTTTCACTGTTTATTTCTTTGTTTGTGATTAACCTCTTCAACTGTGATTATATTGAAGGAAACCATCTCATTCTTGTATCTTTTGTCTGTGTTGTTAGTTACCTGCCATGAAATACTGTATTTATCTATAGTAAGTTTTTCTTTTGTTTCATTCACATTTGACTGTCTCCCGTTAAAATGTCAAATTTTTATTGTGTTTTCTAATTGCCTCAAGAAGACGTTTCTGAATAGTTTTGATTAGTTCAACGTTTTCATTTTTTGTAACTGAAACATCTTTTGATTTCTGCGAAAGCACGTTACTACATAACTGCCCCTTCCGTCTGCTTGTGTAATGATTTTCTAGGACTGTTAACTCATTGCTTAATTTACTCTGAAGATCTCTTTCATGCATTAAATCATAAATTCAGATTTTGAGTAGTCATTTGCTGTGAATAATAATAAATAATACTACTTCTAAAGTCACAGCAAATACAAGAAACGTCAATCGAAATTTCTAAAATTCTTTCAATTTGGTTCAATATATATTTAATAGAAGTTCGTTACGAGCTCGAGAAGTTGACTTCTTATTGTGAGAACATAATGATTTTTGAAAACAATTATAAGATTCAATCAGCTTATCATACTTTGGTCTATGTTAGTTTTTTTCTCTATTCTCTGGACCACACAAGTCTAACACTTATGTATTTATTTTGCGTTGTATTATGCACTTAGTTACCCAGTCATAGAGAGTCCACTATATTTAGGTAGCACCTCAATCAGTATGCCTACGGAACCAGCACAATTTTGGTCATGGCGAAACATGCTGTATATTGAAGTCTAGTAAAACAGTTACACAGATACACAATTTTTTTTCTACTGTTGTTATTCACACGAATAATTTACAGTTCTTTTACAACTCAGTTCCGATTGAACTCATGTCTTACATTTCACGGTGTGTATTCGATGTTCCTCATTTTTCAAAATTCTTCGTCCAGTTATAACACAGTCCTAAAAATTTTAAAAGTTGAATGTTATGATAAACAGAACATGATTTCCTCTATTTTTTATTTTTATTTACTTATTTTTTTATCTGACAAACAAAAAATTAAGCTTAACTTCATTGATTTGCTCGTATTGGGATAATAATATTTATTTTATCCTTCCTACAAAGAAAGATGAAGAATTACAAATATCAGCGTATTTTTTGTTCCACATATGTTACCTTTTTTTCAGGATAGCTCCTTTTTCACCATCGAACAATACCGACTTAAGATGGCAGCACTATATATCCCGTTCAAACTTTTCTTGATCAGTTCAAGAGCCCATCGAGAGTTCTCGTCACGTTCTTCGCTCACAGCATGTAATTTGGCGGGAAGGAATCCACGTGGGATTACAAAATACGTGTTAGAACTGTACAAACGGGCAGATCGTGTAATTTAAACTTCTTTGAACATTACTGCTTTGATATTTCCCAGAACACCATTTCAAATATTCTTAAAGTATTTGATAAGTGGTTTCCTCGTTGTATTTTAGCATTAATTCAGACTCAGTGAGTATCTTTCCAACGTGCTCTCACTTGCGGGCCGAGAAATACAACGGGTCAAGCTTTCCGGAAACTTAGCCTGGAGAACTTTTCGCGTGAGGAAGTGACTTTAAGAATGTTTACATTAACACATTTACAAAATTCTTCATAAGCATCATTTTTATATGTACTTCCGCAAACAAAACGTTGCTTCGTTCTATCAGTGTTTCATGTACAACATTTTTGTATTCGACGAATCAATGCCGGTCACTTCGGCCAACTTTTCCGCGAACAGACTGTCCTTTCATTCGCCAGTTTACTATAAAAACTGTTAAGAACTAAAGACTCTTCTCTGCCCACAACACTAATAATAACGCGATGAACATGTGCAAAGTCTGTGTCAGATCGCGAAATAATATTATGTGAGAATTACGACATATTCAGGCAGTAGTACTAATTGATTGTTTACGGGCCCGACATTTAGAGAAAATAACTTAAATACATATAATGGTTACAATTCGAAAACTAGAGCTAATAAGAGGATTTCTTTGGTTGCAGCTTGCTTGCGTTGTCTGGAACATTATAATTAAAAATTGTAATTTTTAATGGTGGCCTTTGCGTTGCTTTCTCTCTAGATGGAATATTTGGATATTGTGCCTAGTTGCCTAGTGTACTGTGCGATTTTTATATGTGTTCCATGACGATCTTCCATTGACGATATGACGCTTACTGTGAAAAAAGAGTAATGTGGCAGGAGTATTTGCGTTGTTTTGTGTATTGTAAAAACTACATATGGATTTATCTCGACCTTTGATATCAAGACCATCTGGCGTCAAATTGACATAATACAATTCTGTCTTCAATCCGGCATGAGAAGTCTCCACATAACATACACCTAACGGCAAATGCTCATGAGATTGTAGGTTTTTCTTGTATTGCTCACTTGTATGAGCTTTCCTGAACATATTGTAAGTACTTGCTTGTACTTAGTATGTACTTTCGTTACTGATGTTGCATCGGGCCTGTAATTATTATGTATTAGCTTTTCTAATTTGTCTTTTGTAAAAGGTTGTCGCAGTTATCTGATGATGATGACTCGTAACGCGTCATAAATAAAGTTTTCGGCGTACAAGAGGTTTCCGTGGACTTACGACATGCCTGTATGCCTGCTTAGTATCACTCTACTGGTTCAATGTCACAGACAACGTCTTGCTGCATCAGTAACCTCCCTAGCATATGCGGGGAATGCATCCTTCATTCGACCGAACAGGCAGAAGTCGCATGGTGAGAGATCCGGGCTATAAGCTAGACTGGGTAGGCCTGGCGCTGTCACGGAGAAGGGGAATCTTTTGGCGACGAACACACTGAAATTGTTTCTTCAATTTCTTGAGGCTAGCACAATACACTTCAAAGTTGATTGTTGCACCATGATGGGGTCATCAAACAAAACAACTCCTTCAGAGTGCCAGAAGATCGTCGCCATAATCTTACCGGCTGAGGACCGGGGTTTAAACTTTTCTTTCGGAGGAGAGGTGTTTTGATAATACTCCATGAAGTGCCCTTTTGTTTCCGATTCGAACTTAAAAAAACCCATATTTCATCGCCTGTGACGATTTTTGACAAAAAATTGTCGCTACCAGCCTCGTAACGCCCAAGCAATTCCGCACAGATGGTCCTTCATTGCTCTTAATGGTCTTCTGTTCGGCAGCTAGCAGCGAGGATCCTACCGGACACACATGTTTCAGTACCCCAACTGGTGGACAAGTGTGTCAGTACCATAGGCAGAGACGTCCAACTGTGCGGCGAGGAGCTGATATGTCGTTTACCTCGAACTAGAGTGCCCGCATGTTCCATCACTCTAGAAGTCACAGTGGTTTGTGCCACTTTGTTGTACTGCTGACAGACGCCGCACCCAACGACTCAAGGTGCCTTTGTTCCCTAGCAGGTCTCAGCAGGCGTGCAGTGATCAGGTTCCCCGAAAAAAAAAAAAAAAAAAAAAACATTGAGAGATATCGGCTCAGAACGTAGCTGTGTTACAGACGCCAATTTGAAGGCTAGTTACAGCGCCGTCACGTTTTGTAACTTCGTGAAACTACACGGGTTGGATCGGGAATATTGCACGATATCCCACACCAAATTCCTCATTCTTTGAAGTTGGCCGAGAAAAATAAAATGTGTTGCTTTATTTATTGAACGCCCCTTGCACATATCAGATTTAAAAACGTTAAAATATTAAAGAATAACGTTACTTGTTTAGTCAACAGGAGAAATATACGGGGTGCATGAAAAAGAACCACCCGATTTAAAAAAAATCATATCTATAATATTATAGGAGATACGTGCGTGAACAACGTATTGTTGGAAGGAGGAAGCTCTCGTGTTTTCATGGTTCCCGCTAGGTAGCAGCAGCGTGCGCACAGTTCAGTTGTAGTAAAAATGGTGTCGGGACAACGGAAAGCATTTTGTATTCTACTTTTTACGCAGTGCGGGTCAGTAGTAAGTGTTCAGCCTGACTTTCGTACTGGATATCGTGCGGTTCCTCCTACAGCACAGAGCATTACGCGATGACATGAACAATTCCGAGAAACATGTTGTTTGGGTAAAGGCAAATGTCGGGCTGCCCCGAGTGTCCGACACAGACTTCGAGCGCATCCGCCATAGTTTCGCAAGGAGCCTGCAGAAATCCGTTCGCCGTGCAACTCGACAGCTCAACACGACCCAGATGTCAGTCTGGCGCGCGTTGCGTCGACATTTACACACGAAACCATACGAAATTGAGCTACTGTAAGCTCTTTATGAAGGTGAGAAACGACAACACGTGGATTTCCGTAATTTCGTTCTTGGAAAGACGGATGATAACAGTATTCTTCCATGCTTCGTGTTTAGTGACGAGGCAACATTCCATTTAAATGGAAAGATGAAGCATCATAATGTGAGAATATGGGGTACGGAACAACTACATGAAGTTGTACAACATGAGAGGGACTCTCAAAATTCAATGTGTTTTGAGCAGTTTAAGCGAAAAGGTGTATGATGAATTTTTCTTTGCCGGGAACACTGTTACAGGAAGCAAATATTTCAATATGATTAAAACTTTCTTTTCCCACAGTTGGAGACTGATTAGAACGACTTCATTTACCAACAGAACGGGGCACCGCCACTCCAGCATCTGGAAGTGCGGAATTTTTTAAATCGAAAGATTACTGAACAATGGAGCGGACGCATTGGACCAAATGATTCAACCTTACATTACTGTCCTCCAAGGGCATCAGACCTGACTGTATGTGATTATTTCTTGTGGAGGATTATAAAAGACTCTATTTATGAATCTGCGTTACCAACAATAAGGAATGAAATTGGAATTATATATTAATACCTTCAGCTGCTGACGGGCGTTGATATATATCAACAGACAGGTGAAAATGTGACTCGAACCCGGGATCTCCTCCTTACATAGCAGATGCTCTTTCCATCGGAGCTATCGACGGCACAGAGGATACTGCGACTGCAGGGACTACCTCGCGCACGCCTCCCGCTACCCGCATTCTTACCTTATATGTCCACACACTACATTCGTAGTGTCCCTACCGAACACACTCATTACTAGTGGAAGACATTCTTACTAAGTCCCCTAAGAGTTCGGGGAATAAGTGTGCATCCGCACAGAAGAGGAAGGGCATGGCCGGTATTGCCATAACTACACTCCTGGAAATTGAAATAAGAACACCGTGAATTCATTGTCCCAGGAAGGGGAAACTTTATTGACACATTCCTGGGGTCAGATACATCACATGATCACACTGACAGAACCACAGGCACATAGACACAGGCAACAGAGCATGCACAATGTCGGCACAAGTACAGTGTATATCCACCTTTCGCAGCAATGCAGGCTGCTATTCTCCCATGGAGACGATCGTAGAGATGCTGGATGTAGTCCTGTGGAACGGCTTGCCATGCCATTTCCACCTGGCGCCTCAGTTGGACCAGCGTTCTTGCTGGACGTGCAGACCGCGTGAGACGACGCTTCATCCAGTCCCAAACATGCTCAATGGGGGACAGATCCGGAGATATTCCTGGCCAGGGTAGTTGACTTACACCTTCTAGAGCACGTTGGGTGGCACGGGATACATGCGGATGTGCATTGTCCTGTTGGAACAGCAAGTTCCCTTGCCGGTCAAGGAATGGTAGAACGATGGGTTCGATGACGGTTTGGATGTACCGTGCACTATTCAGTGTCCCCTCGACGATCACCAGAGGTGTACAGCCAGTGTATGAGATCGCTCCCCACACCATGAAGCCGGGTGTTGGCCCTGTGTGCCTCGGTCGTATGCAGTCCTGATTGTGGCGCACACCTGCACGGCGCCAAACACGCATACGACCATCATTGGCACCACGGCATAAGCGACTCTCATCGCTGAAGACGACACGTCTCCATTCGTCCCTGCATTCACGCCTGTCGCGACACCACTGGAGGCGGGCTGCACGATGTTGGGGCGTGAGCGGAAGACGGCCTAACGGTGTGCGGGACCGTAGCCCAGCTTCATGGAGACGGTTGCGAATGGTCCTTGCCGATACCCCAGGAGCAACAGTGTCCGTAATTTGCTGGGAAGTGGCGGTGCAGTCCCCTACGGCACTGCGTAGGATCCTACGGTCTTGGCGTGCGTCGCTGCGGTCCGGTCCCAGGTCGACGGGCACGTGCACCTTCCGCCGACCACTGGCGACAACATCGATGTACTGTGGAGACCTCACGCCCCACGTGTTGAGCAATTCGGCGGTACGTCCACCCGGCCTCCCGCATGCCCACTATACGCCGTCGCTCAAAGTCCGTCAACTGCACATACGGTTCACATCCACGCTGTCGCGGCATGCTACCAGTGTTAAAGACTGCGATGGAGCTCCGTATGCCACGGCAAACTGGCTGACACTGACGGCGGCGGTGCACAAATGCTGCGCAGCCAGCGCCATTCGACGGCCAAAACCGCGGTTCCTGGTGTGTCCGCTGTGCCTTGCGTGTGATCATTGCTTGTACAGCCCTCTCGCAGTGTCCGGAGCAAGTATGGTGGGTCTGACACACCGGTGTCAATGTGTTCTTTTTTCCATTTCCAGGAGTGTATATACTTATATTGATATGGTGACTGTTCTTTCGGACATGTCCGAAAGAACAGAGACCATACCCAAATAAATAATGAATGAACTAAGCATAACAGTAGCTGTAGAATCTGTAACTGAAGTTATGTTCGCTGCAGTGTGGGAACAATCTGAATCCCGCATTGACATATGCCGTGCATCTGAAGGGAGGGCATGTTTATACCTTTGAAACGTTGTGAAAAAAATCTTTTTGAGTTTCCAGTTCATCAAAAACAAAATTAATTTTATATATTTATTAATTTCATAAATATAGATGTGCCAAGTCGGAAGGTCCCTTTTTTGTACATCCTGTATAATAAGATAAAGTAAACGAGAACATACGTAATACAAAGACCGATGAAGAAGTTTCCGTTAAAAAGCCAGACTTACCCCTTGCTACGTATCAGTGCTGACACACCCGCATCGGAGTTGCAGTGGGTTACATGTAAGTTGCAGCAACGCACTCAAACGCATATTTTTCGATCGCCCCTGATATAACCTGTAAAAACTGTTTAGGTTATAGCCTAACGGACTTACGTTGGAAATACATTTTTCACGTGCAGTTGGGTGGCCTGGTATGCAAGAAAATAGAAATGTAATTGAAAAGGGTTTGGCAGAGAATAGGTGATAACACTGTATAGCCAAATTTTTTCTACAGTATTGAACTTAAAAATAAACAAAATGACAGAAGTATTTCTTGGGTATCTGTGACGTAATATATCAATCACAAACACAGGAGCTGTTATCCGCGGCTGTACGGCCGTCTTCGACAGGAAAATACTTTTTGTAGCAATGTTACGCAAGCTGTTCATGTAAGCACGGTTCTAGGTTTGCCTCCGTTAGCAGGACTTTTTTTCAGCATTTCCTTTTCAGGGAAGCCCCTACACAAAGCCCCCAGAGGCTTGTCTCGCCTTAGACTGGTACAGCTACTCTGCCGAAGCCTGCCTGGACTGAGTGGCCCTTCTGGTAGCTATGCGACCACCGGCGAAGCTCTCGACTTGGTTGGAGCGCGCGGACCCTCCAAGCCGGCACTCAACGTGCCTTAGGTAACTCCGCTGTCCCTGCGAGATGAAGCTTCGTAGAGTGACGCGCTGCCATTACCCACAATTTGAACAGTGTGTACTGTTAAATGTAGTGGTGTGTAGAACTTGTTCATAACAATAGGAAAAATAGCTACTGAAAGCAGCACTCAAACTCTTGTCTATAAAAAGGAAGATATGTCACTGCATCAAGCGAACGGAAACTGAGCGGAAGCCGGTAAAGCGTCTTCACAAAATCAAGTGGACTAATGCGACTGGTAGCTACGTTTACGCCACATTTAATCCACAGCCTTGGTGCTCATATACCATTTTTGATCACGATAGCTTCAATTATCAACATAGGAATCACACAGCCAACCGGTTGCAAATAACTGTTTGATATACTGACCTAGGTTTCTACACTCTAAGTATGTCTTTATCAGAATGAAATTTTAAGAAACCGTACGATTACATTGAATGAAAGCAATGGTCAAAGTTTCGAGCAGAGCTGCTCAAGTCAAAAATTACAATTAAACCGTTCAAGCCTTTGGAACGTATGCCTTCTAGGAACAACTTCATTTGGTCTGATGTCGTTCCTAGCAAGGCATACGTGCCAAAGGTTTGAACGGTTTAATTTTAAATTTTGACTTGAGCATATCTGCTCGAAACTTTGACCATTGCTTTCTCGCGATGTAATTTTACGGTTTCTTAAAATTTCTGTCTGATGGAAACACCCTTAGAGACGTCGAAAACCTAGGTCAGCGCACCAAACAGTTACCTGCAACAGGTTGGCTCAGTAATTCCTATGCTGAAAGTTATACACGATAGCTAGGAGACAACCATGTTTAAAACTGTAAGTTTTAATTATATTTTATCGGCCGAAGGAAGGAGTTGGCATTACAATCGGGTATAACACAATGAATCATTTGCAAACGGTACAAAAATTATAGAACGTACCCTGATTTTGCGTTAATATTTTATCTGGGATTCATAGATTTTGAGAAAGCTTTCGACTCAGTTCCAACGAACGCCTGTATTGGTAGCATGCGATGTCCTACCCTCAAGGGATGGTGACACGCGTTAATGCGAGAGGACTTTAAAAGTTACAGATTATTATGGCAGGCGAAATGCCTTTCAACATAGTCACTAGGTCCCTGTAAATGACGGTCAGAACGTTCTGCCACTCGTTCAGTTCCTTGACGAGAAGAATTCCACCTTAGATCACGGGGCCGTGTAAATGTCCTTATCGTTGGAAAATCTCTTTCGCCGCTTCTAAAAGATGGAAATCGAATGTGCATGATCTAGACTTCCCGATCACCGTCACCCACGTCTGCCTGGTCTTGGTCGAATTGCTGGTACCATTTCAAGAAACACAGGAGCTGTTATCCGCGGCTGTACGGCCGTCTTCGACAGGAAAATACATTTTGTAGCAATGTTACGCAAGCTGTTCATGTAAGCACGGTGCTAGGGTTGCCTCCGTTAGCAGGACTTTTTTTCAGCCTTTCCTTTTCAGGGAAGCCCCTACACAAAGCCCCCAGAGGCTTGCCTCGCCTTAGACGGGTACAGCTACTCTGCCGAAGCCTGCCTGGACTGGATGCAAAACTGCATTTAGTCCTCATGCATACGGAGTTACATGGAGAATCTGTGTTCAGTTTAGATTTTTGGCCCCCAAGAATCGTACTGTTCCGTGAACTTCAATTTTGGAGTACGTTCCCAGTTAACACATCATTTCAGTGCCACACTGTGGTGTATCTGTTACCAGTACCGCAACAGAACTGTGTCTGTTGGAAATTCAGAAATTCAGAACATGTACTGCCGTCTGACAACGCGCCACGTTGCGCAGTGGTCTTAGAGTGGGATGACAAGTGTAACTTACTTTCCGAAGACCCTACGTATCTAATATCCACACAGAGTTACACCTATCGTCATAAAGATAGCTGCACATAGAAGGTCCCGACCGAACCACATGCCAATGTTTAAGTTGCACGATCAACTGTGCGCTCGGAAAGCGTGAGGGGGTCGTGAAGTTGTGCCTAGCGGTTGATATAAGGGGGCCCCGAACAGCCGTAATGGCGAGCACGACATTTGCATGTGGTGGGCAGGGGGGGGGGGGGATTGCAGAACGTGCACGAAGGCTCAAATGGCTCTGAGCACTATGGGACTTAACATCTGAGGTCATCAGTCCCCAAGAACTTAGTACTACTTAAACCCAACTAACCTAAAGACATTACACACATCCATGTCCGAGGCAGGATTCGAACCTGCGACCGTAGTAGTCGTACGGTTCCGGACTGAAGCACAGAAGACGACACTACCTGCTGCGGGTTCCACAGCTAGACGAGTTTGAGAGGGACCGCTTCGTGGGACTGTGGGAGGCTGGGTGGTCTTATCGTCATATTGCGCTCCACACCAGTCGTAGAGACAACAACATTGTCCGTTGTTGGCGACACTAGACACAGGAAGGCACAAGTGCATGACATGTGGCATCTGAATGTCCAACATGCATCACAAGAAATAGGAACTGACGTATTAAAGTTACTGAAGTTAAAATCTTCTGGGTTGTTAGGCCGCATCATACTTCCTCTAAAATAATCGACGTTTCGACCCCTCTGCTGAGATCTTCTTCAGGATCTTCCGGTGTCCACTACTGCTAGAACACCGGAACACCCTGAAAAAGATACCAGCTGAAGGGTCGAAACATCGATTATTTTAGAGGAAATATGACGCGGCTGAACAACCCAAAAGATTTTAACATTAGTGATAACGGCTAAGAAAACCTGCAGACCAACATAAAACGTTTCTATGGACTGACATATTGTCTGCCACACAACAACGGGTTCGACAGCAACGACAGGGGTCATTCTCCGGGCTGTATTTTCTTATAGGCAACATCCCTTGAGTGCTAGTACCATTGGCAACCTGTTTCATGATACAGGACTCGCCATACGCCGTCCGTTACGGCACCTGCGACTCACAGCCACGCAGCATCGCTCCTGACTCGCCTCGTGTGGACAACAACGGACAAGGGGCCGTGCAGAGTGCCTGCGGGTCATCTGTTGTTTCTGCCTCGGAGGCTACGACCAACAGGTTCGTGTCTGCAGGAGTGGTTTGTCGTTGTCCATCACTCGTCCCGCCAGCCTAGTGGGATGATATGGGGAGCTATGTTCTATGGTGTCCATTCACCGTTAGTGTCCGTCAACTAGTGACTCTGCTATTCGTAAACACCCATGCCTACGGCCTATTTTAACAGGACAGAGCTCGCCCTGATACTGCTGCCTCTTGACGAGCGTGCCTTGTCGCTGTGGATACTATCTCATGCCCAACCACATCGCCCGATCTCTCGGCCGATCGAGAAAATGTGGGGCTCCATGGGGAGTGCAACAGGACTCCATCTAACCCTGTAGTTTGCACGCACAGGGACAAGCGGCGTAGGATTGAGTATCACAGAATTACATCAGAGACGCTTACAGCCGCGCGGGATTAGCCGAGTGGTCTGAGGCGCTGCAGTCATGGACTGTGCGGCTGATCCCGGCGGAGGTTCGAGTCCTCCCTCGGGCATGGGTGTGTGTGTTTGTCCTTACTATAATTTACGTTAAGTAGTGTGTAAGCTTAGGGACTGATGACCTTAGCAGTTAAGTCCCATAAGATTTCGCACACGTCTGAAGAAGGCACTTACAGCTACATGCCGCGACGTATGGACGCTTGTACTCAGCAACACTGTGGTCCGACCCCTTATACTAACATGTGCGTTTTGTGGTCGTGCGGCGCAGTAAGCGTTGGTCCTTCAAAGCTGAATACGATGTCATTTCCTGTGTGTGGTACCATCTGTCTGCCTGCCGATTAGTGTAAATACAAGTGATCGAAGATAAATTAATTCTATGACTTTAGTAGTTATTACATACGGAGATTCGAATATTAATTCTATCTATGTACTCGAGGCTATGGAGAAATGACGATAAACATGATGATGTTCCCCGTGTTTTGCGGTCCTTCTTATGGAAGTATTGGGCTTAATATGTTAATAAATAATTGTCAATATGGCTATTTATGAGCAATAGCCCACGATATTCCTGCAGAGTTAACCTGGTATTCAACAGTTACCACAGTCCGGCCACTCATAACAGATTGGTTCCTTTGGTACTTGCTGCTGAAGACCCATTTAGGGTGATTACGCAGTTTTACTGTAGCCGGTCGTTTGTTTCTCTCTCGATACGAGTCTTTAAATACGACCCAATAAAAACTGTCTCCCCCACCTTTTAGCTAGAAATCGAGGAGGCGACACGTGGTTTCTCGTTAGATGTTGTCTGCAGTTAGGCAACATGGACTTGAAAGTTAGGGCCATGTTGGCAGAAGAAGCCTCAGAGGAATACGGAACGCAACTACTATGCGAGCTGTCATTTAGATCGTATTACTACTCGTAAACCGTGATAACTCTTTGATGCTAGCACGAATGTATGATCGCAACCGATGCTCGCGATCAACTTTGCTATCTTTCTCAAATGTCTCACTATCTAATTCTTCTTATGGCCTGTGAATCGTTTTTTTCTTGTTTTTAATTGAATCGTCCGAGCAATGTCCGTCGGATTTCTTCTTATATTCTTCTTTAATTATTTAGGCACTGTTCGCGAACTTTACTGTGCTAGTGGTGTTATTAATTTGTGCTCTAATTGCTTGTAGATTTGACGGACGTATCTGTTTTATTTAAGTTTAAATACGACTCTCTTCAGACCAGTGTTTGTCTGACTCCACTACTGCCCTACAGTTTTTACCTAAACATGTCAGTTTCTATTGAGCAGAGGTCTGGATTTAATTTTACCCTGCCAGTAGAAAAAGAAATCAGTTGTTTTAGTATCTGGATATAAACTGGAAGCTTTCAGGCACGTTTTCACTTTTACCAGAACTTAGGAAAGGGCAAGGGGTGCTTTAGATGCAGTCCTGCCAGGGGCATGGAGAGCCCTTTATAGACCTCGAGAAACAAGATATTAATTCAACCTATGTCAGTATACTCATACGGCCGGAAGAGGCGTTTGCTGACTACAGCCCGCTTCATACCCGCATCCAGTGACGCCTGTGGGCCCAGGATGACACGGCGGCCGGTTGGTACCGTTGGCCTTCATGGCCTGTTCGGCCGGAGTTTTGTTTTTATGTCAGCCTGCTGACGAATACACTCATTTGTACTGTTTGCCTTTACTGCTGTTGATGTTCAACAACAAGGACAGAGACAAAAATATGGGAACATCATAAATACGACACATTACTAGACCTAATACGGTGTAGCAAAATGGTTGTAATTCAAGAAAGCTTCCAGTCGTCTCGGAGTGGATAAATACAGTCCTTGTGTGATGCTCAAGGCAATCTTTTACCATCGTGGCAAGTTGAGGTAAAGAAGATGGAAGCTGATAGCGATCACAGGTCTCCTCTCAAAAGTACACCGCAAAGGCTCAATCTGGTAACTGCAGTCTCCTGGGGTGGCTCGGCAATTCATTCTCGAGATTAATAAACGAGTCACGGACGTTACGAGAAGTGTGAACACCTGCTCTGTCGTCTTGGAACAAAGAATCACCATTGGAGAACTAACATCGTACCATGGATGGGCCTGATCATTAAAAAAATGGTAACATGAGCCTTGAAAGTAATGCGACCTTCCAGAGTGACCATGGCACTCACGGTATACCACTATATGGCTGCCCCAAACATCACTGAATTGAGAACATTCCACAGGTGCCTGCAAGCTTGGGTTCCATGTGCATTTACTTTCAAGAACGGATTTCTTGCTGTGTTTCCATGTTTTTGTCCAACCCCCGTATATGAACTTAATAGGACAAGTACGACAGAAAATCAGTTATAGTAAGACCAAACGTGTAACCAAGATAACCGTAAAGAGAATAGCGCATGTTAACAATGAAGTCGTGACTCCAGTGTACGAGGTTTTGTATTGATAGTAGTTGAAGGCAACAACTGGATGCAGTGGAAACGAATAAGACATAATGATGAGAATGGCTGAAGTGCTTTTGGAAAACTCAGACCTAAGCTACAGAAGCTTTCGTAAATATGAAATTTTCAGTCAGAGAGTATTATCACACTTATGAGTATGAGTGTGAGGTATCAGCTTTTAATAGCGGAACCCCTTCAAAAACTGAGGGTCCTGCGCCGAACAATGAAGATATGCCTTTTGGGAATTATTAGAGGAAACAAGAAAACAAGTTGGTCAGGGAAACGATTGGAATGGTAGGAATTTAGAATGCAATGAAACTGGAGGTGGGTTGTGCATGTAGCAAGGGGGATGGAGAATACATGAACTAAGGGTGTTCTCCACTGGATTCCAAAATGTATGAGGCCGAGGTGGCGACAGTTGCGTAGAAACGGTTTACGTAGCATACACAGTCTGAATACAAGAAGGGTTGCTCGAATGATAACGGTATTTATATATTCATTCATCAAATAGTGCATGCCATAAGTAATAAAATATCGCCAATTGGAATTTTTGTGATTTTTTTAATGCGTTTGATTGCGTAGATCATGTTACTCCCTTAGAAAAACGCATGTTTTTGTGGAATTTATGGTTTACCCACAGCTGGGCTGAATCATAGTTAACTAATTGATAGCAAAAAGTTGTCCGGAAAAATTCAAATAATGTTGGAAAGTTAGGAAATTTTAGTTGGTGAGGAGAAATCACCAAGGGTGTCGCACAGAATTCAATTTAGTGTCCACTCCTATTTCTTATATGTGTTAATGACCTTCAACAAGCAGAACTGGCTCTAGAATGAAATTTTCACTCTACAGTGGAGTGTGCGCTGATATGAAACTTCCTGGCAGATTAAAACTGTGTGCCGGACCGAGACTCGAACTCGGGACCTTTGCCTTTCGCGGGCAAGTGCTCGGTTGAGCACACTCCGCTGTACAGTGGAAATTTCATTCTAGAAACATCCCCCAGGCTGTGGCTAAGCCATGTCTCCGCAATATCCTTTCTTCCAGAAGTGCTGGTTCTGCAAGGTTCGCAGGAGAGCTTTTGTGAAGTTTGGAAGGTAGGAGACGAGGTACTGGCGGAATTAAAACTGTGAGGACGGGACGTGAGTCGTGCTTGGGTAGCTCAGTCGGTAGAGCACTTGCCCGCGAAAGGCAAAGGTCCCGAGTTCGAGTCTCGGTCCGGCACACAGTTTTAATCTGTCAGGAAGTTTCAGAACTGGCTATGTTTGCAGATGATACTGGTCTTATAACAAATTCAATTAGAGAGAATGCAACAGAAGAGATTATAGATGATATTTCCAAAGAAGGTAAATATTGATGTAAACTTATATTGATGTAAAACATATTACTGAGTTTCTTAAACAATAACTTCAGCTACTTTTGCTCTTCGGATAATTGTTAATCATGGAAACAAATGAATGAACCTCTTGACTACTTGGCGTATTTCCAGTCAATAATGCCTTGTGGAATAATTTTCTGGGGTAACCCATCACTTAGAAAGAAAATATTGATTACACATAAGAGAGCAGTATGAATTATATTTAGTGTTCATCACCCACGGAAGTCTCGTAGGCAACTCTTCAAGGAGCTAGGCATTTTAACTGCACCATCACAATACGTGTATTCGTTAATGAAATAATCCATCACAATCCGGGAAGAACAGTGATGTCCTTACAACACCAGAGGTAAAAATGGCATGTATCACCCATTGCCAAAGCTGTGGCTCAGAAAGGAGTTATACATGCAGCAGCAAAAATTGTTCATAATTTTCCATTACCAGAAAATGTCTTGTAGGTTTTAAATCTAAATTAAAAGCATTTCTCCTGGACAACGTCTCCCGTTCCACTGAATAGGTTCTATTTAAATAACATGTTCATTAATGTTAACGCTAATACATATCCTGTAAAGTTACATGTTCCACGTCATTTCGATAAAGGAATCATTCAAATGGTATAGAGAACATGTAGCTAAGTAACTAACTAGACTGTTTTAGAGAACTTACATTATTCAAAACGAAAGAGTTGTCTGATTTGAATGTTAGACTGACTGCTGACTCCTACCGAAGTTTGTATTACCACCGGGATATCTGGGCCCTAATGGGTCTAATCGAACGCTACAACTTGATGCTGCTAATTAAGTCTAGTAACATATTTGATGTGGTGAAGGAAAGGGTCGTTTAAAACGGATACAACATTATGTTGAAACAGTATACCTACTGAGAGGCAAAGAATGTGGAGTGGAGGTCCGATTTGCCAATTAACTACTGCGACAGTTCTGCATGCACTGTAAAGATAAAGAGCTACAGGGCGCGCATTATTAACTTACTTCGCTCGACAGACACAAGTACCACAAACACTTATTAGCCTAGTGGCAACAAGTTAGTAGTTTCAAGGCGCCTTTCGGTAGCATGACCAGGACTGCAGTACGATATCAGTTGTGAAATGGCTGATTCAGTTACGGAAGTTGTTTACAGCTGACGTTCAGACACTTCCGCATATTTATGTTACTAGCAACAGTTGGCAAGTGTGGGATGCTGGTTGTACTGTTTTGCATATCACTGTGATTAGATTAGATTAGTACTTGTTCCATAGATCATGAATACGATACTTCGTAATGATGTGGAACGTGTCAGGTTAATAAAAGGTGTCTATACAAGATATTACATTAGACAAAATATTACATGACACTCAATAATTTTTTATTTATTAATTTTTTTTGGAGGTTGGGAAATTACCCACTTACTATATCCCAAAATTCATCTAATGAGTAGAAGGAGTTGCCATTAAGAAAGTCTTTTAATTTCCTTTTAAATACTATATGGCTATGTGTCAGACTTTTGATGCTATTAGGTAAGTGACCAAAGAATTTTGTGGCAGCATAATTTACCCCTTTCTGAGCCAAAGTTAGATTTAACGTTGAGTAGTGAAGATCATCCTTTCTCCTAGTGTTGTAGCCATGTACACTGCTATTACTTTTGAATTCGTTCGGATTGTTAATAACAAATTTCATAAGAGAATATATATATTGTGAGGCTACAGTGAAGATTTCTAGCTCTTAAAATAAGTGTCTGCAGAATGATCTTGGATGAGCTCCAGCACTTATTCTGATTACATGCTTTTGTGCAATGAACACTCTTTTCCTCAATGATGAGTTACCCCAGAATATGATGCCATACGAAAGCAGAGAATGAAAATAGGCGTGGTAAGCTAATTTACTCAGATGTATATCGCCAAAATTTGCAATGATCCTAATAGCATAAGTAGTTGAACTCAAACGTTTCAGTAGATCCTCAGTGTGTTTTTCCAGTTCAACCCCTCATCAATGCATACACCTAGAAATTTTGAATATTCTACCTTAGCTACCGATTTCTGATGGAAGTCTAAATTTATTAATGAGGTCATTCCATTTACTGAGAGGAACTGCATATACTGTGTTTTTCAAAGTTTAATGAGAGCCCATTTGCCGAGAACCACTTCATGATTTTCGAAAAACATTGTTTATAATTTTACCAGTTAATTCTTGTCTGACGGGTGTGATAGCTATACTTGTATCATCGGCAAAAAGTACCAGCTTTGCATCTTCGTGAATATAGAATGGCAAGTCATTAATATATATTAAGAACAGCAGTGGACCCAAGACCGAACCTTGCGTCACCCCATTATTGATTGTTCCCCAGTTTGAGAACTCACCAGTTTTTTTGCATACCATGTGAACTGTTTATTTCAACTTTCTGCACTCTTCCAGTTAGGTATGATTTAAACCACTTGAGCACTGCCCCATTCATATCACAATACTTGAGCTTATCTAGAGGTATTCCATGATTTACACAATCAAAAGCCTTTGATAAATCATAAAAAATCCCAACGGGTGACTTCCGGTTACACAGAGCATTTAATATTTCATTAGTGAAAGTATATATATACCATTTTCCGTTGAAAAACCCTTCTGGAAACCAAACATACATTTTGTTAAAACTTTATTTTTACAAAGGTGTGAAGCTACTCTACAATACATTACTTTTTCAAGAATTTTGGATAAGGCAGTCAGAAGAGAGATTGGGTGGTAGTTATTGACATAAGTGGTGATGCTAAAATCTGATCTCTGGTGACCTACAGAAAAGGGAGACACCCCGTATGGTCATGCAAACTAATTAAATGAATAATAACCTCACGCAAGGAAGCATCTTACTGGATGGAATTAACATAGGTGGCCCAATCAAACATGATAATATGGATACCACATTACACAAATAGACACAGCACTGTGCGGAAGGATCATCCAATTTATAACAGAAACAAGTGGTCACTAAACACTCAAATTCATTCCCACATTGAAGTAAAATACATGAGTTACCCCATGATGCAAACAACTGAATACTTGGATAAGAGGTTTCCAATGGTACTGTAACCTTGGCACAGGTGGATGGGCACGATAAATGCTAAGTTATACAGCTAATACACAAGTACGACCAGCGGTTGTAAGCGTGGTTAGTAAAGTACAGGAAAAACACGGAAAAAATGGGTTCTAGCGCCTGCAACATTACCAACGCGCTTACTGAAAGCAACCTAGTTCACTGCGAGTCATTAAAACGGAATAACTAGCTACTAAAGGGAGTGAACTAATATTGCGGTCCTACGCAATTGCCGACCGCAACGAAGGCGGGTCTTACCATACTCGCAAATCAGTGCTCACGCTTCCACATCATTCTGTGCAACAGCAGTACTCCGCTTCACGATTAACCCACAGCCCTGCCAGTACACCCCCTCAGCCTAGAGGAAAGTCACCACTCACCGAAACCATAACGAGACGCGCTATCTTTTAGGACAATCTGTAACCTGGCTGGTTTGTCGTCAGAGCAGGAACTCGTCTCCCAATAATGGCAAAGATTGCAAGTTCCGTCCAATAAGACGCAAGTGAAGATCTTAAATAATCTCCTACTCTTTGGGATTTTTGCTCACTTCAAATAATGGCGATCTGAGGTGTGGAGGAAGATAGATAGTCTCACGCACTACATGGCGCAATTTGGAAACGGACCAATTGAAAATTTCCTTTAAGAAATATTTTCGTTTGATCCTGGTTGATTGGCTGGTTGTAACTTCGCTGTTGTTTAGCTTTGGGTGACTGCGTATTTACAACTGCGAGTGAAAGCAAATACATCTGCCTGCGAGAATACAACATCTACATCTACATGACTACTCTGCAATTCACATTTAAGTGCTTGGCAGAGGGTTCATCGAACCACAATCAAACTATCTCTCTACTATTCCACTCCCGAACAGCGAGCGGGAAAAACGAAAACCTAAACCTTTCTGTTCGAGCTCTGATTTCTCTTATTTTATTTTGATGATCATTCCTACCTATGTAAGTTGGGCTCAACAAAATATTTTCGCATTCGGAAGAGAAAGTTGGTGACTGAAATTTTGTAAAAAGGTCTCGCCGCGACGAAAAACGTCTATGCTGTAATGACTTCCATCCCAATTCTTGTATCATATCTGCCACACTCTCTCCCCTATAACGTGATAATACAAAACGAGCTGCCCTTTTTTGCACCCTTTCGATGTCCTCCGTCAATCCCACCTGGTAGGGATCCCACACCGCGCAGCAATATTCTAACAGAGGACGAACGAGTGTAGTGTATGCTGTCTCTTTAGTGGACTTGTTGCATCTTCTATGTGTCCTGCCAATGAAACGCAACCTTTGGCTCGCCTTCCCGACAATATTATCTATGTGGTCCTTCCAACTGAAGTTGTTCGTAATTTTAACACCCAGGTACTTAGTTGAATTGACAGCCTTGAGAATTGTACTATTTATCGAGTAATCGAATTCCAACGGATTTCTTTTGGAACTCATGTGGATCATCTCACACTTTTCGTTATTTAGCGTCAACTGCCACCTGACACACCATACAGCAATCTTTTCTAAATCGCTTTGCAACTGATACTGGTCTTCGGATGACCTTACTAGACGGTAAATTACAGCATCATCTGCGAACAATCTAAGAGAACTGCTCAGATTGTCACCCAGGTCATTTATATAGATTAGGAACAGCAGAGGTCCCAGGATGCTTCCCTGGGGAACACCTGATATCACTTCAGTTTTACTCGATGATTTGGCGTCTATTACTACGAACTGCGACCTTCCTGACAGGAAATCACGAATCCAGTCGCACAACTGAGACTATACTCCATAGCTCCGCAGCTTGATTAGAAGTCGCTTGTGAGGAACGGTGTCAAAAGCTTTCCGGAAATCTAGAAATACGGAATCAACTTGAGATCCCCTGTCGATAGCGGCTATTACTTCGTGCGAATAAAGAGCTAGCTGCGTTGCACAAGAGCGATGTTTTCTGAAGCCATGCTGATTACGTGTCAATAGATCGTTCCCTTCGAGGTGATTCATAATGTTTGAATACAGTATATGCTCCAAAACTCTACTGCAAACATGAAATTGACTGTTTTATAACCTCTTTAAAAAAAAAGAAAGGTGCAAAGTGATTAAGTGTTGAACTTTACTTTTAATATCTTTTATTACACAAAGTAGTACTTGTGCGTGAATTATATGTCTAATAATGCTGTTCATGAAATGTTCTCTGAGCGTAGATAATTTTCGTAGCAAACTGATCCTGAAATGAAAAGAAAAATGGTTCAAATGGCTCTGAGCACTATGGGACTTACCATCTACGGTCATCAGTCCCCTAGAACTTAGAACTACTTAAACTTAACTAACCTAAGGACAGCAGACAACACCCAGTCATCACGAGGCATAGAATATTCCTGACCCCGCCGGGAATCGAACCCGGGAACCCGGACGTGGGAAGCGAGAACGGTACAGCACGACCACGAGCTGCGGACAAATGAAATCATCTTACCTCGTAATGTAACTGCTTTGAAACGCGCTGGTTGCTGCTCTCTGTGCTCCAGCTGCAAAATTTCTAACTATACTTGCTGAGAGCAATGCTCCAGACAAGTAAACTATTTTAGGCACATAATTGATCCAGACACTTCTTTAAATTAAAATGACTGAGACCGAAGATGTGGATAACGTTCTTAGGTGAAATATTCCTTTAATAAACTATAATCTGCTAGATTATTAACTGTCTGAAATTCATTATACAACACTCATTAGCACTGACAAAGAGCAACATTGATATCAAATTCTTAATATCACAAATGTTGGACAAATCAGTAGTAAACATGAAAAATAGGTTTCTGTGAATATTACTCAATCTTTAATGACGAATCTAAACGTCCCTCATATGGATGTCTTGTTCAACAATGATTCTAACTACTCGCGACTGAAGTGCCAATAGAAAAAATAAATACCTTCGCACTCTTTTCATTCTAAATCACTAATCAAATCCTTCTCCTTTGTTTCACAATATTCAAACAAAAATCGTTTTACATAAAGACAGATGCACTTAACTTTACGTCTACATTGCCACTAGTCCTCTGCACTAAAGTTAGAACTCCCGCGCTCCCAGTGTCGCCAACTCCTAAAGATCGTTCCCCCTAGAACCAATTAGAAATCCCCCTAAATTTTCCGTCGAACCCCCTAAAATTCCGAATAGGCATCTGTGTGTGATAGAAACCATTTGGGTAGTAAGAAATGATGATTTTATGTACATAGTTGTATTTTATACAATGCAACTTATAATCTAAACAGACACTGGCGAATTTTTTCGACTAATTCTTAAGCGTTGTGATGATGTTAATTGATATAGAAATAGACATTTTTCTATAAGGATGTTTGATTCAGTATTTGATAAATTTAGTAAAGCTGTTTGTTAACTAACTTCGAGGTTACTAAATCTGAAAGTTAGGACACTAATGATTATGCAAAAAATAACGCACAGCACGAATTCTTCTAATTTACCATGAGACAAAAATATTTCGGGAATGATAAAAATGTGCAAAGACCACCTCAACTGCCTGGGGAATGGAATAAATGTGTTAGTTAAAAAGAACTTTCACACCACCTCCGTATCAAACGTCACGAGAGCAAGCATGAAAATATTCAAAATGCCGTGCCGGTAGAAATATCCCCATGTAGAAATATCCCCATGATTCATTCAAGAGCTAGACAGGTTAACGAACTTATACAGAAAAACAAGCAAAAAAGTATATGTTTAGAAAAATGGTTCAAATGGCTCTGAGCACTATGGGACTCAACTGCTGTGGTCATCAGTCCCCTAGAACTTAGAACTACTTAAACCTAACTAACCTAAGGACATCACACACAGCCATGCCCGAGGCAGGATTCGAACCTGCGACCGTAGCAGTCTCACGGTTCCGAACTGCGCGCCTAGAACCGCGAGACCACCGCGGCCGGCTAAAAAAGTACATGTAAATTGAACAAAATTAATGAGCAATACCTGGGAGAAATAGCCAATCACTGCCAAATCAAGCTCCTGTTGGAAGGCATTCCACGAACTGAACTGAAACACACTGACAACTGACATACTTAACCTGTTTTACATTTTTGAAGAAAACGTTGCGAAAATCTTGGCTGGTCGCCTTCCATAATAAATATTTATCGAAAGAATCAACATTTACATGACTAATCATTGCGTATTTCTGCAAAACAATGACCGATGGAAACACTTTGCGGACATTAGGTTATCTCCCTAACCTCATTTTACTTTTCAACTTAGATTTTCTATGATCACATTCAGTTAGCCTTTTCCTCGGACAGAGTATGATAAGGATAATGTAATATTTCGACTAGAACAAGACAAATTATGTACAATTTTTATACAAATTAAAAAAAAGCCTGGCTACAATCCTTTTAGTTTTGGATCAGTCTCCCAAAATTTCGCATATTTTTGTTGATATCGTTTCGTGTTTTCTTTTGGCATTCTAGACTGAATACAAGCACCAATCGTTATTCATTGAGATTGTTCATTTCGTGGAACTTTAGCAACAGAATTATAACCTACTTTGTAATTTTAAAGAGTAGAATACGCTGCTGCACAGGCCATCAGGTACCTGGCCACGTCAGAATCTCAACCATGTAGAATAGAGTGAAGGGGTGTGCGCAGGATAGGAGGACACGTAGTACCAGCTTACTGGAAATCCGTTCTTTCGCTAGGTCTGTGTTCTATTGCGAGCGGCGCGAAGGTGCGGTACGAAGCTCTTTCCCGTGCACGCTCCTTTGCTCTAGTCTCCATGATCTCAACCGCTGTCGTTCGCGCGCGCTTTCTGTCTTTCTCTCAGTGTCCCCCAAAAAATTCTCCTGTAAAAATGAAGCCCCTACAAAAAACCCTTTCGATCTATCTTCTCCATAAATTTAGGGGGAAACCCCCCAAGTTGGCAACACTACGCGGTCCTCACTGCCAAGCAGCGATGACGGAACGAACACTTGTTTCACCTACAGAGCTACTCTGACGAAAGACTGCGAATAATAAGCGGTTCAAAATTGTCACTTAGCGTTTGAGACATCCAAAGTATATACGAATTCCAGAAAGGCAAATAACAAATTACCAATAGACCTCTTTCAGTACAGAGGACACGTGGGCAGAACCGAGAACTGGGTGCTGTATGAAAAAATAATAGTAAGAACGAACCAGAACGTTGGATTTTGTAAGTTTCAATCGAACGTTATTTCGAGGCGACGTGAAAAAAACTCACACGGTCCTTTGGGAAGTGTCACCTGCTCGAGACCTCTTATCTGCTAAAAAGCTTCTGCAAAGATGTCTATGTTTTTTCGACAGAAGGCGATCATCTTAAATCCTGCATCGATAGCTTGGAGGGAGGGAACGCAATGCTTGTTCGTTTAACTGCAACAGCGCTTCAGCTTCGCAGTTGGAACATTTTGATGGTAGCCAACTCCTCTTAAAAGGATCCTGACCTAGCGCTAGCCAGCTTGTAGAATCACAGCTGAGCAGTCTCCCACCAAACCAAAAAAGGGAACTGAGCAGAAAGCAATAAAAGGAAGAGTCACCAGACGTATCTCGATATCAATTATTATATCGACTATTTGATCAAGGGAAATGAGCATAAAATACACTAAAATATGTTAGGAAACAGTTTTAGAGAAGACTGGCCATATAACACAAGTCATCATTTCGTAGGTACATTGTATAGTCTCGGTGTTAACACTGTAGTGTGAGACCATTGACGAACATTGTCTATCCAGTTACAGCACATTTGCATAATGTCTAATGAAATGCACCAAAGACATGAACAAACAACATAATAACGATTACGTTAAAGACAAAAGAAGTGAAACGAGAATGACATATTTTAATAGAGAACTAAATACAATGAAATCCTCTTGTCACTAGACTCGTCAGTTATTGGTGTTTTGCCGAACTTGTATTATTTATGCTGTGAATTAGCGATTCACCGTACAGTTGTATAGCCAACTCACTTGGTTGTCGGCGCCAGCGCTGGTGTTACCTTCCGACACGGTAGAGAGCAACTGCAGCAGCAAAATACTCGCTTGCAGCGCCGCGGTGATGCATGGATGGAGTGCTGCCAAATTGAGGAGCCGTCATGTGTACGTGGGTGGACCAGCAACCTCAACTTGTGGCTAGCGTCGGAGGTGGTGGACAGTACAAGTCTTTGCGTATGGCACCGGGACATGCATGGTGTACTGGCCGAGCTTGTTTATATATCGGTGTGGCAGCCTTAGAGTGTTGGCTGGCGATTGTGGCGATCGTAGATGGAGGAAGGGGCTATTGCTGTCGTCATCATAGAGAGTCACAGAAGAGATGCAGTATGAAGAACACCAGCAAGAAGGCAAGACTGTCAGTTACTTGCTAAGGGGCGGCTTCACGAGGTGGTGTAGGAAGTGGTGGAGCCTAGCAGCGATGCACCCTGCAGGACTCTGCAGTGTGGGTTTGCAATAGCTTGCCATCAAGACAAGGCACGGTTCTTGTCTGGAGCAGCGGACTGTGCTTGGCTTCATGGATGCAGTGAATGTGGCGCGGCCAGGATACAATCTGTTTCCAAGTGTGCTGTGGGTTAGGGTATTATGGTTAAAGGAGATTGTTACAGCTGTGAGCAGTGCAAATCTTAGCAGTGCTGACGACCGTGTGTGGTCAATTTGAACGGTGCAAGCCGGCCGCGGTGCTCTAGCGGTTCAGGCGCTCAGTCCGGAACCGCGCGACTGCTACGGTCGCAGGTTCGAATCCTGCCTCGGGCATGGATGTGTGTGATGTCCGTAGGTTAGTTAGGTTTAAGTAGTTCTAAGTTCTAGGGGACTGATGACCTCAGATGTTAAGTCCCATAGTGCTCAGAGCCATTTTTTGAACTGTGCAAGAGACCACAATGCATAAATTACGTATTGTTTCCGAACCCGTGTGGTATTAGAAACCGTACTAGAAACCTCTTAGAAATTTCTTCCTCAAATTAAGGCCTGTGTTTGGTACGAGTAGAGCTGGCCAGGAATGCCCACTTTGCCTTTGCTGGTCAGCTCGTTCTCTACTTTGGCCGTCATGGGTTATTTTGCTTCCAAGATAGCGAAATTCCTTCACTTCGTGTAACACGTAATCTCTAAGTGTTTCGCTATTCTTTCTGCTGCTTCTCATTTCTTTTTCCGGATAACTCTCAATCCATATTCTGTACTCATTAGACTGTTCATTCTATTCAACAGATCCTGTAATCCTTCTTCACTTTTACTGAGAGTAGCAATGTCATCAGCGAATCTTACATTGCTTTCACCCTGGATTTTAATCCCATTCCTGAACCTTTCTTTTATTTCCGTCACGTTTCTTCTAGGTATAGATTCAACAGTAGGGATGAAAGACTGCTTGCCTGTCTTACACCTCTTTAATTCGAACACTTCGTTTTTCGTCTTCCAGTCTTATTGCCCCGTCTTCATTCTTGTACATAATGTGAAGATCTGGAAATTTTCAAGTCATCAGTTTTATGTATCGTAAAAACCACTATATTTTGTTCGTCAGGATGATCTGAAAATGGAAAGAGTGTCCGAAATTTGTCATCAATAAGTAAACAAAAATTTCTACGGAACTTCAGACGGTTGCTCTCTAACAGTTATTGTAACGACACTAAAGTTACAGACCTGATTCAACCCCAGGGTTCTGGAGATGCTGAAGTATTTCTTTTGTTTCTCAAGATTTCTTCTCAGTTACCATCTTTTAACCTGCTATTGTCCCTACATATGTGATATGTGAGTGCTCTTTTTGCAGATGTTCACTCCTCTTCACCTGAACCCGCCAGATTTGCCGAGAGCGCTAATACACTGCTTCTTGGGCTCAGATAGGCGCGCCGGCCCTAGATCGAATCCGCCCACCGTATTAACGACGAGGGCCCGTGTGCTGGCCAGCCTGGATGTGGTTTCCAGGCAGTTTTCTTCATCTCACTAGGTGCCGCGTCCCGCCTCAGATACACGACTCGCAGGCAATTGCTATACGTTCGCACTATTTCATGATTTATGATTTACACTAGACGCAGACATATGGGGTACACTGATTCTGTCCTGGGGGGTGGGGGGTGGGGGTGTACGGGGTGGCGGCAGACTGCGGTATTCCTTGCCGCACTATCAACAGCTTTAGCGAACTTCAAACACATGTCATCAGTGAGTCAGTGAGGTAAGTAATCCTACAACGATCTGAAACAATTACTACATAGTTTAAGCACTTCAAGAACAGCGAAGGCGTTCAATGCTTTAGCGTGCCTCACTGTGCCAAAATAGCGCCCCAATCATGCACAGGCAGAAACCAGCAACATAAAAATTATCCATCGTGATCCGTGGGCATCACACGGTTTTTGCTTCGTCTTTTCCACTTCCTGAGTTATAAGAGTGCCTCAGCGACCACTAACATCTCTTATTTATTTATTTAGTTATACTCTCTCAACCTGACGCCTATAACACGTAACTTCACAAATATGTAGCACACATACAAACGGCAATACATGCCTCTTTGTGCCGAGTTACTGTTAACTCTTAACGACAATAACCGTAATTTTCAAGTGAGTGACTGCTATGTCCACTTACTAACGATTCTGCTTTACTGGCCGGCCGCGGTGGCCGTGCGGTTCTGGCGCTGCAGTCCGGAACCGCGGGGCGGCAACGGTCGCAGGTTCGAATCCTGCCTCGGGTATGGGTGTGTGTGATGTCCTTAGGTTAGTTAGGTTTAAGTAGTTCTAAGTTCTAGGGGACTTATGACCTAAGATGTTGAGTCCCATAGTGCTCAGAGCCATTTGAACCATTTTTCTGCTTTACTGGTATAATATGACTTAATTAACACGTGAACTGTAATGAGCATCTCACGATACCTACCAGAAAATGAAACATTTACTGGTAAAAGTTTATATTTGTGTGGTTATGAGCGTAAACAATGTTCCTTCGCTGTTTGATAATACTTATTGCCAGGGTGAAAAATAATATTTAACAAACTGACTTCACATCAAGGTATAAAAAGCCCGTGACAGTTCACTCATCAATTACCGAGTGACAGACTGACAGCACTATGCATTTCGATGTGTTGTGTTCTTCAGTCTGAAGACTAGTTTGATGCAACTCTCCATGCTACTCTGTCTCATGCAAGCCTCTTCATTTCCGAATAAGTACTGCAACTTACATCCTTCTGCATCTGCTTGCTTTATTCATGTCTTGGTCCCCAAGATTTTATCCCCCCCCCCCCCCCCCCCACACACACACACACTTTCTCCAATACTAAATTGGTGATCCATTGATGTCTAATAACGTGTCCTATCAATCGATCCCTTCTTCTATTCAGGTTGGGCGACAAACTTTTTTCTCCCTAATTCTATTAGTACCTCCTCATCATTTATGTGATTTATCCGTCTAATCTTCATCATTCGTTTGTAGCACCACATTTCAAAACCTTCTATTCCCTTCTGTATTCGATGTTAACAAATTTCTTTTCTTCAGAAACGCTTTTCTTGCCATTGTCAGCCTACACCTTATCTCATCTCTACTTCGACCATCGTCAAGTTATCTTGCTGTTAGCAGAACTGATCTACTACTTCAAGTGTCTCGTTTCCTACTCTAATTCACTCAGAATCACCTGATTTAATTCGACAACATTCCATTATCCTACTTTTGCTTTTGTTAATGTTCATGTTATACCCATCTTTCAAGACAGTATCCATTCCGTTAAACTGTTCTTCGAAGTCGTTTGCTGTCTCTGACATAATTGCAGCGTCATCGGAAAATCTCAAACTTTTTATTTCTTCTCCCTGAACTTTAATTCCTTCTCCAAATTATTCTTTGGTTTCGTTTACTGCTTGCTCAATGTACAGATTGAACAACATCGGGAATAAACTACAATCCTGACTCACTCTTTTCTCAGTCACTGCTTTGTTTTCATGCCCCTCGACTCTTATATCTACCGTCTGGTTTCTGTACAAGTTGTAAATAGTTTCCGCTCCTTTCAGACATTCAAAGAGAGTATTCCAGTCAACATTCTCAAAAGCTTTCGCTAAGTCTACTAGTGCTATAAGCCTAGGTTTGCCTTTTCTTATCCTATCTTTTAAGATACGTCGTAGGCCAGTCTTTACTAGCGTGTGCCCACATCTCTCCAGAATATAAACTGACCTTCCCCGTGGTCGGCTTATACCAGATTTTACATTTTTCTGTAATGAATTTTTGTTATTAATTTGGAACCATGACTTATTAAACTATTAGCTCGATAATATTCCCACCTGTCAGCACTTCCTATCTTTGGAATTGAAATTACTACGTTATTCTTGAAGTCGTATTTCGCCTATCTCATATATCTTACACTCCAGATGGAACAGTTTTGTCATGGCTGGCTCTCCTAGGTCTACCAGTAGGTTGTAGGTCTCCAGGGGCCTTGTCTCGACTTAGATCTTTCTGTGCTCTGCTAAATTCGTCTCACAATATCATGTCTTCCATCTGCTCTTCATCTATGTCCTCTTCCATTTCATATTGCCTGTGAGTTGACCTGCCTTGTACAGACCCTCTATAAACTCTTTCCACCCTTCAGCTTTCCCTTTTTTGCTGAGGACTGGTTTTCCATCTGAGCTCTTGATATTCATTCAGCTGCATCTCTTTCCTCCAAGGGCCTATTTAATTTCGATATAAGTTCTTATTATTTTGCAATCTGTTTAGTAGGCTGTGATACTCATTATGTAACGCAAACGTATCGTCTACGAGCTAAATGCCTTTCGTGGCCAATAGAAAGTTTTCAGCGATTCTGGTTGTGCATAAGTTTTTATAATGACATTAGTTCAGTGATGTTTTCTTGAGGTTTAATTAAATGCATTTCAGCCATAAAAATTGCCAGTCAACGACGGTTAACTGAAAAGTAGCTTTCCGTGAGGCTATATTTAAAACACTGAAATAGTTAAATCGCATATATATTATAACTATATTTTTGTCCTATTTTTCTACACAATCACCATCCAGATTTAAGCATTTATCATACCTCTTACCGAGCTGACAAATTTCCTCTGGAAGCAATTCAGTCACCTGATATTGCAACCAACCCATAATTGCATCTGCAAGCTATACGTCGTCGTACTAACTTCCGGGAGCCGACTTACCTTTCCATGTGCATGAAAGGGAGGAAATCACTTAGAGGCAAGTCTGAGATGTAGGGCTGTTTTTTTAGAAACGTCCCACTTAAAGTGACGCAGCAATTCTTATGTTTGCCAAGAAAGTGTGGTCGGGCAATGTCGTGCAAAAACACGGCACAGCTGTCAAAGAAACTGTGTCGTTTATTTTGAATGGCTCTTTTCAGTTTTCTTATGTCTCACAATAGACGTGAGAACTGATTGTCATTTCACGTTCCATAAAGTCATAAAACACTATTTCTTTATCGTGCCGCAAGCAGTAGCCACAACCTTTCTGGCTAACAGAGTTTGGCTAATTTTTTACGGTTTGTAGGACGCGGCGGTATACCATTGACTGATGTTTTGCCTACTTCTAGCATTGCTAACCCTTGCCTTGTCATTAAGTTGATCATATTCCCAGGCTCAAATTTTGGTCACATTACGACTTTCGATATTCCAAGAAAGAGGAAGATCTTATTTGAATGTAGTAACACTTTACTAGTACCGGTATCTTCTTAGACGAAGAAATGTGAACAGACCAACTGTATTTACCAGTGTTCTGGATTGTGTTCAGCATGCATATGAAAAAATTCAACATAAGTTTTGTCATAACTCACTCTAGCCATTAACATTGCTTCAGTAGTTTCTATAGCAAGCTGTTTTGACTTTGGTACAGGATCGCTTTGTCAAACAGTTTCACCAACGTAACTATACAGATGAAATAAATATCTAACTCGAGATAGATCGTTTCATAGTTGTTAAATCTGGGTCAAATAGGTGTCCAGAATTGCCTCTCAAAAAGCTAAAAACTTGTGACTGTTCCAATAGAAACGTGACTGTTGCTCCTCCTTATTCGTCACTAGTCGTGATTACGTTGAATAGGTCTTCCACTTTCGCATACTAAGAACAAAGAAAATCCAGACAAGCTGTCAGATCTTGAATTTTGTGTTCGTCGGGAAGGAATTTTTGAAATGTGTGAGCACCTTGTGGTGCCGTAATTGTGTACATACGATCTATTCAGAAAAGTTCGAGAAATTTGAAGAAATGTGTCCGACAGTTGAGACAGCAGTTTTCGCGAATAGTTTCGTTAATTTTCTGTACAAGTTAGCTGCTAGCTACATACGGATGGCCACTTCTATCAGCATCGTTGATATTCGACGAACCACTCTTAAACATACAGCATGCTGACGCACTATATCTCTTTACTTATGACATTGTTTCCGTATACACTATACAGCTAAAATTTTGAGACGAATGTCAGCACGTTTTAAATTCGTGACCTCTAAAAACCATACCACGAATATCACATTTGGCGCATATTTCAGTTTCACTGCTCGCTTTGAAGGGTTACCGTAGGCTGAAGAGCGGTGTTATTTTCTCACTGTCCCTACTCAAAACACACTGCCCTAGTGAGAATGTCAGTGTAGTGACGATTGCGTTCCGTCCTCTACTTCCCGTGTTAGACAACTGAAGTTTCTTTTCCAATATCCTTTGTATTAACACTTAACCATAATGACTTTAATTGACAAGAGACCAAGTCTTTTGAAACTTGTGTTACTACTATTATGCGATAAGGAATGTAAGCTGATGCTTGGGTAGTTGAGCACTGACCTTGTTGATGACCTTGCAGGCGTACTCCTTCTTGCCCTTGTACAGGCACTTGTACACTGTGGACGACGCCCCCCTGCAACAGAGAGATAATGGGTTTCAGTCCGCAGCTGCGATTTCGTGCTGCAGCGTACTTTGCGCTCTTCCTTTGTTCTGGCAGTCGGCTGCTATAACCACTGTTTCTTAGACCTCGCATGTAATTAACTAGAGCCGTTGTTAAGTCGCAGAAAGACCTAACGCTCCTGCTATCTAAAAACACTCCATCAACGCGCCACTGAGTTGACAAAGCCCACCGTTGACTTTGTGTGTGTGTGTGTGTGTGTGTGTGTGTGTGTCTGTTGACAAGAATGGTGAAGGTGTCGTAACGAATGCTTCTCCTCTTCGAAGGCAACACAAGCAACCACAGAACTAGACATCTGCAGCTAAGAAAATGCTGGCTGTCAGCAACGTATTAAATTCAAACCTACTGTGTGCTTGGCCGGAATTCTTAACGAGAACTTTGCATATTTAATTGTGCAAATACGGTTTTGCCTTGACTAAACCAACATTCTCCCTGTTTAACAGGAGAGTGTTTCATAAAGTGATTTTGCATAATTATAAATGTAGTACTGAGATTTTGATATTTACATTTACAAAATTACTGACAGAAAAACATTAACAGAACAAAAATACACTTTAGTGTGATAAGTATGTTTATGTGGCTTTTGTTCCAGCGTATCACCTGCAAATAATCAGGCTTATTCAGTGTTATGTTACTTAACTCTGATTAAAAGAATCCGGCAACACCTACACAATGCGAGACTGACCACCAGATATCACAAGAGGTGGATTTGCTAGTATAAAATGAGGCGGGGATTATTTTGTTGTCAGCAGAGAAGCAGAAACAGCAGAAATGGTCGTTCAGCAGAGCTCAATGAATTTGAAAGTGGATCAGGCAACGAATGTTACGTGAGTAACAAATACATCACGGACGTTTCCACCTTTCTAGAGGTGCCCAATTTGAATGTTGATGTGGCTGTAAACTGGAAACGCGTATGGACAACCACAACCAAACAAAGACCTGACAAACCTCGAGTACTGATTGAAAGCAAAAGTCGAGCGCAGCGGTGGATGATTGAAAAAAAAATCGCATCAAATTAGCAGCAATAATCGCTCTTGCATTGCATGAACTCAACACCAGGAATTACTCTTGAATCATATGAACTCACCAGAAGAAATCACTCTCGAATCGAACTCAGCAGCAGAAATCGTTGGTGGGTTTCAAAGTGCTACCAGCAATCCAGCCAGCATAATGACTGGGTACTGAGTTACCAGGAGACGGAGCCGAGTCTCTTAGGAATGGCGATTTGACTGATTATTTGTGTGCTACTAACTGTACTGGCACAAAATTCTGCACACAGTAGCCTTGTATATTGCTGAATATATCTGCAAAATTATATCACTGTGCGACACATAGTTCAGAATATATAACGTCTATGGATAAGGAATAGTGCCCGAGTGAGTGTCTGGACGGTCTCGCAAATGTTAAAAAAAAATGGGGTACAATGCTCGAGCAGATCCTCATAAACCACAAATTTTTCTCGCCACTGCTCAGCGACACTTGAGATGGTGTAAAGGGCGACACCGTTAGACAGTCGATAACTGGAACAAGTGATTTAGAGTTATGAATCACGCTATACCCTGTGGCTATCCGATGGGAAGGTTTGGGTTTGGCGAATGAGTGGAGGACGTTACGTACCTTTAGGTGTAGCGCTAAGAGAGAAGATCGAGGGAGGTGTCGTTACGGTATGGGAGTGTCTTCGTGGTTATGGGAAAGGAGATGACCGCGTTCTGTGTACTGCATACAGTAGAAAGGACGATATCAGTATGACAGGCGAAACGGTCGTAAAGCAGCGTGTGGGAGACAGTGGTTTGTGGACAACAACATTCTCGAAATGGACTGGCCTGGCCGGCCGCGGTGGTCTCGCGGTTCTAGGCGCACAGTCCGGAACCGTGCGGCTGCTACGGTCGCAGGTTCGAATCCTGCCTCGGTCATGGATGTGTGTGATGTCCTTAGGTTAGTTAGGTTTAAGTAGTTCTAGGGGACTAATGACCACAGCAGTTGAGTCCCATAGTGCTCAGAGCCATTTGAACCAGTTTTTTGGACTGGCCTGCCATGAGTTCCGACCTGAACCCAATAGAATGAGTTAGAATAGTCGACTTCGCTCTAGACCCCAACGCCCAAATTGCTATCTTCTATGGTTTCGTCTCTTGAGAGAAAAACGTCTGTCATACATCCACAGACATTCAGACACCTTACTACAAGTTTCTCCAGCACATCTCAAGTCGTCATAAAGGCGAAAGGTGGACACACCATATTAAGGAGAGTTTGAACGCCCTATACCGACAATGTTAAATTTAGTGACTTGGTTTCGCTCTATTTCAGGAACCACTGTAACCATTGACATGAAACTTTTACATGACATTAATCTATATGTTATGAGTCTACTGAACTACAATAATCGAATTTCAGTCACTGCTTTAGGAAATACAATTTTTTAATTATCCGGTTAAAATTTTGTATACTTTTTATTCGTTAATCTTAATTATCTTTTACTATACATAATATTATGTTGTTCTTATAGTTCGGTAGACTCAGGATATGTATGTTATTACTCCCTGAAAATTTGAATACTCTACTCCAAGTGGTTTCTGAGATTTAGGGAAAAATGCATCAAAGATGTAAATTTTCAGGAACGGCTTCTAAAGCTTCAAGACTGTAACTCACTTAATATATGCTTAATTTATTATTTTTAGTCACTCAGAAGCACCCTGAACCTTATTGTATACCATCATCTTGTTCGTTTTCCAAGTCTTTTCTTCTTTCTGGACTCCTTAGTGGAACTGTGCTGCATACTCTGCTTTATCAATGCGAACCTTGTCCATCCGTTCAAGTTCTCTGATGCAGTTTTCTCCAGGATTAACTCCAATATGCTGTAACACTTTCACCCTACCAATGTTGCCATCATTAAAAGCAATAACAGAATTACTGATCCCTCACTTTAGTGTCTTCATTCCAACAAAAACATTTTTTGGTAAGCGAATCCATTTAAGATCATTGAACGACTTACTGGGATTTTGAGTCTGACCATGTAGACGCTTCTGCAGTAATTCAGGATTTGCCAGGTCTCTGTAAATAGGTTTTATGATAGCCAGGACTGCTGCTGGGATGGAATGTTTACGGCTGAATGAACTGTTTGCGCACTGGGCATTGCGGTAATTGCACCATGAATCCGGTCGAGGAGGGCAGAGGTGGTGTACTGGTTTTTCATCAATTGACAGTTTGTGGAAGAAGGTAGCCCATACTGCCTGCTTCATTTTCAACAAATCCTCAGTATTATTTCTAAGGGCCATCCCATAATACTGCTGTAGTTAATCAATCATTTTATCTGTCAGCCTGCCTCTTGTGGTTTTACCATCAGTAAGTTTCTTGTCTCTCAAACTTAGTTTCAACTTCCTCAACCTGGTGCCCATTCTCTTCTGGACATATAACACAGCAATCCACAGCCTTCTAAATAAAAAACCTATTTTATTAGATTTTGAAGTAATTCACGTAAAAAATTTTAACATGTTCAACTGATGTTGATATGCTAAAACAATAAAATAAAACACTTCCCATGTGAGTTTATGAGTGATATATATATCATTTTATTTGGAAAATTGCAAATTTTATAATGAGATAAAAATCCGAAAGTGTGAAAAAAATTCCGTTCTAACTCCTCTTAAGGTCCGCAGATTACGGTCTTCCTAAGAACTAGCCCATCATTTTAACGGATGCAGCTATATTTGCCTTTTTCAACTCTAGAAGGACCCTACCTGCTATTTTTCTGGATGCTGTGCTTTAGCACACTTTTTCTTCTAAATAGTTCAGTCTACAGTTCCCATTTTAATGACTTTTAATAAATATTTGTGATGTACACGTCTCCAGGGAATAAAACATTTAGGACCATTCTAAAAAGTGGCACAATGAAGTTCTACTAGAAGAACCGTCATAGGTTATTTTAATGTGTGCGAATGCGTGAACAACAGCTTTGTGACCTGTCCACGGCTTTTGCTGTTTTTCCTTTTGCATTGCTTTATGACATTCTGCAGACCCTTTGTCGAGGAGGAAGGAAGGTTTATTGCTCAAGTGGCGCAGTTTGTGTTGACAACATTTCAGTTGCTTCATAATGGCGTTTCCAAGGCATGGTTTTTCTGATGCAGAATTTCTTTTCTCTCTCTCTCTCTCTCTCTCTCTCTCTCTATTTTTTTAAAGAGATTTCAATGCCAGATGAAGAATCCGAAGCTGAATATTCTTGTAATGTGTGTGACATTGATGACTTACAAGAAGAGGAAACTTTTTTTTTAGTAATAAGTCTCCTGACTGGTTTGATGTAGCCCGCAACGAATTTCTCTCGTGTGCCAACCTCTTCATCTCAGAGTTGCACTTGCAACCTACGTCCTCAATTATCTGCTGGATGTATACCCATCTCTGACTTCCTTTACAGTTTTTGCCCTCTGCAGCGCCCTCTAGTATCATGGGAATCATTCCCTCATGTCTTAAGAGATGTGCTATCATCCGATCCCTTCTCCTTGTCAGCGTTTTCCACATATTTCTTTCCTCTCCGATTCTGCGCAGAACCTCCTCATTCCCCACCTTATCAGTCCACCTAATTTTCAACATTCTTCTGTGGCACCACATCTCAAATGCTTCGATTCTCTTCTGTTCCGGTTCTCCCACAGTCCATGTTTCACTACCATACAATGGTGTGCTGCGAAGGCACATTCTCAGAAATTTCTTCCTCAAATTAAGGCTATGTTTGATATTAGTAGACTTCTCTTGACCAGGAATGCCCTTTTTGCCAGTGCTAGTTTGCTTTTGGTGTACTCCTTGTTCTGTCTGTCACTGCTTATTTTGTTGCCTAGGCAGTAGAATTCCTTAACTTCATCTACTTCGTGGCTACCAATCCTGATGGTAAGTTTCTCGCTGCACTCATTTCTGCAACTACACATTACTTTCGTATTTCTTCGATTTACACTCAGTCCATATTATGCACTCATTAAACTGTCCATTCCATTCGGCAAATCATCTAATTCTTAGTCACTTTCACTCGGTTATCAGTGTCATCAGCGAATCATATCATTGATATCCTTTCACCTTGAATCCAGTTCCACTTCTGAACCTTCTTTTATTTCCGTCATTGCTTCTTCGATGTACATATTGAACAGCAGGGGCGGCGGGCGGCAGACTACAACCCTGTCTTACAACCTTTTTAATCCGAGCATTTCGTCCACTCTAAGTCGTCTTGTATGTCCCTACAGTCGCTCAACTTCGACACCTTACCGTACAAGACGACATCGACAGAAAACAGCCATAGATTGCTGTCCACCCTGTCAGCCAACGATCACACATCAGAATCAGGCAGCAGTCGTACATAGTCAGACTCAAAATCCCGGTAAGTCGTTCAGCCAAATCACTTATATTGAGAGAACAACAGCGGTCCTGTCACACTTCACTGGGGCACTCCTGACAATACCCTTGTGTCTGATGAACACTCCCCGTCGCGAACAACAACTGGGTACTATTATTTAAGAAGTCTGCGAGCCACTGACATATCGTGAACTTATCCCGTATGCTCGTACCTTCGTTAACAGCCTGCAATGGTGTGCCGTGTCAAAAACTTACCGGAAATCTAGATATACGGAATCTGCCTGTTGTCTTTCATCCATTGACATCCACTGATAGGTAGGTAATACAAATAAAGGCAGAGTCCGCACAAAACAACGTGCATCGATGAAGAAGATTATTCTCGTTCTATGTGCTGATCGATTCCATCCCTTTGTTCCAAAAGAGCGACCGCCTCAGTTGGCTATAATACGCCGCGCTGCACACTTCGTGCCTTCTCGTTGCTATTTCAATGCTACATAGTATGTACCGCAATCTTTGCTATCTCATTGCTACGTAGCATCGTATTGCGGTCTTAGCACATCATAAGTGCAGGAAAATTTCTTGTTAATGAGGCACATTACATGTTTTTCGGAAGAGGGAAACAAGGAAACAAATATAAATAAAACTATGTTTAAGAGAGTTGCTGGAACCGCCAGCTGTTCCGATAACTCAATAAAGAGGATAAACAAGGAGGAGTAAAACGTAGGTACAGAACTTCCCAAGTCCTCACTAATGAGGAAGAATAAGAACGATATTTTTAGATAATAATGCCAAACATGTAATCAGCTAACTGAAATAAACAGTGTGATGAATATTCTTTCTTTTACGTACATTGTTAGTATCGTAGTAAGTGACATTTTGCGCTACGCTACATTTTTATCCCTTCCTTCAGGCTGTGTGCGGTCGATCTTGTTTTGCTTTGGTTAAACTTTCGATAGTGGTACTCTAGTGAGAATCTATAGATTCTGAACACCAATTTTTGTCTAATTATTGCCCATACTGGCAAAACCTGTTAATAGTATTGTTCGTAGACTCAGCAGGTACAGTTTTCAAGTTATGCGAGATATACGTGTGTGCCTAGCCTTCAGCACAGCCATCCTTCACAAAGGAGCTCTCACAATTAAAGTTGCCCCCTCCCCTATCGCGTCGTCCGCGCAGCTCCGGGTCAAGTTATTTTGTGCGCATTCTACTACAGGGTGATCCAAAAAGCAACTACAGAACGATAGAAACATACAGCGCAAGTCACTGAATAGAGATTTTCTGTTGGCACAGACACTATACCATACACTCAACATGAGCGCCATACGTTGCTCGAGAAACATCGAAACGGTAGTCCACTTTATTCCACACACGAATCAATACGTTTCTGTTTACTGAAAAGATAGCTTCAACAAATCGATTTCTCAGATCTTGAAGAGTACCTGCCATTGGCGCCATCAGAAAAAAAGGCAGGTTTACTCACCTCTTCCAATCGAGCGTTGCAAGAAGGTGTTCTTCATCTACATCTGTATATATCCGAGGTGCGTGGCGGAGGATGTCGTGTACCACTACTTGTAATTTTCTTTCCTGTTCTACTCGTAAATAGAGAGAGGGAAAAACGAATGCCTCCATATGAACCCTAATTTCTCGTGTCTTATCTTCAAGATATTTACGTGCATTGTATGTTAGCGGCAGTAGAATCGTTCGACAGTCAGCTTCAAATGCCAGTTCTCTAAATTTTCTTAATAGCGTTTCTCAAAAATAACGTAGTAGTCCCTCCAGGGATTGCCATTTGAGTTCCAGAAACATCTCCGTAACACTTTACGTGTTGTTCGAACCTACTGGTAACAAATCTAGCAACCAGACTCTGAACTGCTTCGATGTATTCCTTCAATATGACCTGGTACGTATTCCAAACACTCGAGCAGTACTCAAGAACAGATCGCATCAGCGTCCTATACGCGGTCTCTTTCACAGGTGAACCACTCTTTCCTAAAATTCTTCCAGTAAACCGAAGTCCACCGTTTGCCTTCCCTACCAAGGTTCTCACATGTTCGTTCCACATCACATCGCTTTTCAACAGTATGCCCAGATATTTAAACTACTTTGACTCTGTCATGCAGGACACTAGTAATACGGTATCTGAACATTACAGGTTTGATCTTCCTACACATCCGCGTTATCTCACATTTCCACATTTAGGACTAGCTGCCATTCAGCACAACAAATGGAAATTTAGTATAAGTCGTCTTGTATGTCTCTACAGTCGATCAACTTCGACAACCTTACCGTACACCACGACATCATCAGAAAACAACCGTAGATTGTTGTCCACCCTTTCAGCCAAATCAGTTATACCATCAAGATTTCTGCAGCAAACAGAAGTTAGGCAAGTTAGTCTGTAATTTTGTAGGTCCATTCTTTTACCTTTCTTATATACTGGAGTCAACTGAGCTTTTTTTCAATCGCATGGGACTTTGCACTAGGCGAGAGGTTCACGATAAATGCAGGCTAAGTAAGGGGCCAATGTGGTAGAGTACTCTTTGTAAAATCGACCTGGGGTTCTATCCGGACCTGGTGCTTTATTTGCTTTCAAATGTTCCAGTAGTTTCTCTACGCCAGGGAAGCTTATTACTGCGTCGTCCATACGGGAGTCTGTCCTATGATCAAATGACGGTATGTTTGTGCAATCCTCCTAAGTGAACGATTTCTTGGTTCAAATGGCTCTGAGCACTAGGGGACTTAATATCTGAGGTCATCAGTCCCCTAGACTTAGAACTACTTAAACCTAACTAACCTAAGGACATCACATACGTCCATGCCCGGGGCAGGATTCGAACCTGCGACCGTAGTGGTCGTGCGGTTCCAGGCTGAAACGTCTAGAACCGCTCGGCCACACCAAACGATTTCCCGAACGTGAAATTTAAAACTTCAGCTTTCGTTTTGCTATCTGCAACTGCCAAACCAGACTGGGAAGCAAGGGACTGAATGGAAGCTTTAGACTCGTTTACCGATTTTACACACGACCATAATATTCTCCAGTTCTCTGCCAGATCATTTGCTAAGGTGTGACAGTGGTAGCTGTTATATGCTTCGCGCATAGATCTTTTCACAGACGTCCGAATCTCTAGTAACCTTCGCTTGTCATCATTTATGAGTCCCTCTTTGAGCAGAAAGTGCAACAGGCTATGCCTCCTCAGCATCCTCCAAATTTCGTTATTAAACCATGGTGGATATTTTCCATTCTTTATCCACTTAGTAGGCACATAACTCTACAGACCACGATTTACAGTCTGCTTAGTCTTTACCCATTATTCCTCTGCATCCATCTTAATTGAAGTTAGTGATGCCAATTCACTCTCTAAGTGAGGTGTTAATAACTGCGTATCTGCTCTATCTAGCAGCCTTCTGGACTGGTCTATCGACTTTCGTAATCGTAGTTGCTATAGTGACATCACGTTCGCTAATCCCCGTTTCTATGCTGACATCTAATCCCTGTTTCTATGCTGACATTGTCGATAAGGTCCGGCTAATTTGTAGCTACAAGGTCTAAGATATGTCAATGCATGTGGGCTGCCGATCTAGCTGCTCAAGACAATTTTCAGAAAACGCGTTCAAAAGTAATTCGTATTTCGCATGACTGTCTCTCTGTACCCTCCTCAATGAATCCGTAGACATCCCAGTCTATAATCGCCAGGTTAAGGTCGCCTCCAACCAATATTGGATGATCTGGGTATTTAAGCGCTATTGACCGTAGACATTCTTTAAATGGCTCTAGAACTGCCACAGCAGAATCAGGTGGCCGGTACAAACAGTCAACAATTGACTTGGTTTCACCTACTCCGGTTATACGCGACCAGACGACTTCACTGTCACATTCAACTTCGACCTCAATAGAGACAATATTTTTGTCAACTGCCTTTACTGTTTTTAAGGTAATGCCGCATTTCGTAGCGAAAGTGAGACGGGGTGCCGCTATGCATAAAAATAAAATAACTGTGATCTTCTTGAAGTTGAGGGAAGAACCAATTTTGTAGCATGTCCTGTCATGATTTCCTCCGCAAGAAAGAAGAGTCCATGACCTTTGTGAACAGAAACGCACAAAACACATTCAGTTGCGATGAGTCTCCTTCACGTTCGACAATGAAGCCAAGATTTTGTGGCTCCCAAATTCTTACATTTTGGCGGTTTGCTTTATCAACCAGATGAAACGTCGATTCGTCCGAAAGGATGAATCCTTTCGAACAAGTTTTCTCTGCGTATCCTGGAGAACTGAAATTCAAAATTATTATATTTCGTTATGGTCGCTGGGGCGGAATTGCTGCATTAACTGCAATTCTTAAGGCTTCATATTTAGTCAGAACATGCCACACCGTTGTCTAAGGAAGTTGATGTTCGTCTTGTGAACTTCTGAGGCCTCTGTCTGACCGCATGTCGGATACGGTCGAAATTTTCATAAGACGGACGTGGCCGACCAGTGCACTCCCCCTTGCGTATGCAACCGACTTCCAACAATTTTTTATACCAGTTTTTCTGCAGAGGGGCCTTCTTGCTGAATCGACGGAGGAATGTGGGACACGCTGCTAATCCCGCAGGATACGACAGATAATATATATCGTGGAAAGAGGTCCAAATAAGGGTTGTCAGTTTATTATATGATTACACATTACAAGATCCCAAAAAAGTTAAACAAAATCACACACAGCTTTAATCCTTGGGCCTTAATTAACGGCTGAAAGCCACTTTAATTGAAAAACGGCTGAAGGCCAATAACTTAAAACGCAAGCATAATCAGAAATTTAACAGGCAAGCCTTATCTTAAAACATTTCTTTAGTTAGGCTGAAGTAAACAAGTTAAATTTAAATCGGGTGAAGGCCTAACACTTAAACCTCCATAACATTATTTTTTTTAAATACCAAAGTCCTTACGTAAAACAGTTCTTTAATTTAGGTTGAAGACCTAAAGAGCAAAAGAACTCAAACTCAAAATCGGCTGGAGGCCCAAGATTTAAAATTCAACAACATTAAAATTTTTAAAATGGCAAAGGGCTTACGTGAAGCAGTACTATAAACTAGGCTGAAAGCCTTTAAAGCACAACAACTCAAACTCAAAATCGACTGAAGGCACAAGACTTTAAAAATTCAACAACATCAAAATTTTTAAAATGCCAAAGGGCCTACGTCAAACAATACCTGAAACTAGGCTGACGGCCTTAAGAGGTAAACAACTCTAATTTAAAACAAATCGGCTAGAAACCATACAACTACAAACAACAAGAACAAATTTTTAAAAAATAGGGCAGTAACCCAAGGGCGCTCAGATGTTCGTGGGTCGGCCTGGAATTCAAACACTAACGCTGGCTTAGCTGAGACAGGCAGTCGGCCCAACCATTTTCAATCCGCTGGGAACCTAATCGACAGACTGTCAACAGACCAATGATTAAGATCAGCCGCACGGGATTAGCCGAACGGTCTGAGGGCGCTGCAGTCATGGACTGTGCTGCTGGTCCCGGCGGAGGTTCGAGTCCTCCCTCGGGCATGAGTGTGTGGGTTTGCCCTTAGGATAATTTAGGTTAAGTAGCGTGTAAGCTTGGGGACTGATGATCTTAGCAGTTAAGATTTCACACCCATTCGAACATTTTTGATCAATATCAGTTCCGCTACCCACCTGCACCAAAACTCAAACGATACTAACAGCGGAGACTGGAACGACAACCAGAACGGATCAGAGACAACGCATAAGCAATGGACGACCCAAATACACGTCGTCTAATCAGACGACCGACCAAACGGCCAAGCAAGGCCGTTGTCACTCAAACGTGTGTGTCGGCTATCGTCGGGCGAGTGATGGTTATCCTGTCCTTCCTAGCTATTCCACCCCACCCGACCAATTCAGAGCCAGTACGCCGACAATCTTTAGATAACTTGTCAGTCAAACAACATAAACTATACACTGCTTCACGAACATTTGCACGAATAACTACACAATGGTAACGGCAGTGACTGAGCAAAACAAGGACGAATCACGAGTTGGCACACACAGCCAACCCATAAGCGATCGCCGGCCAAATATACGTCGTCCGACAAGACGCCGACCGACGATCAAGCCGTTCCCACTCAAATTGTGTTTGTCGGCAATCATCGGCGAGTGATGGCTATCCGCGCCTCCCTGGCGCTGAATGCCGCACTGGTACTGCAACCGACTGCGCCAACCGACCAACTGCTACACATCAGCACAGAGACAATACTAAAATAACTGGGCAGTGAACATCACAGGCTACACACAATTTCACAAACACTTGGACTAAGATGGCGACCAATGCTAAAAGCTGTGACTGTGCAGTCAACAGGACGAACCACGAGTTGAGACACACACCGCCAACCCATAAGCGATCGGCGAGCAAATACTCGACCAACCGACGATCAACCAAGACCGTCCCCAGGCATGTGTGCCGGCAACGGCCGAGTGAGTCATAGCTTTTAGAACCTCACTGCCGCTCCAACTCGAACGTACTTTTGCCGTGTCCCAACTGTTCGACTGCAGCCCGAACTCCACTGACTTAAATTGGCCGGTCCTAACTGCACTGCTGGCGCGTTCCAACTCGTGGGACGACACACGACGACCGGGAAGTAATAACAGTCCAAAAAAGATAATACGGGAGGGCCTATATCGATCAGCGCTGCTGCTGCAGCTCACGGGCAGACAAGGCAGCAACTCTGTGACACCAGTAATTGAAAATTAACATAACGAGGCGGCAGTACGGTAAATACAGGGTGTTAAATAAGAGATGGCACGAACACGAGCCACGCACGGCACAGAATGCACATTGCACTTGAACAATGAAGCCGGCCGTAGTGGCCGAGCGGTTCTAGGCGCCTCAGTCTGGAACCGCGCCGCCGCTACGGTCGCAGGTTCGAGTGCTGCCTCGGGCATTGATGAGCGCGCTGTTCTTAGGTTGGTTAGTTTAAGTGGTTCTAAGTTCTAGGGAACTGATGACCTCAGATGTTAAGTCCCTCAGTACTCAGAGCCATTTGAACCATTTGAACTTGAACAATGGATTAACTTCGCGCAAATACCAACACATTGAATGATTTACTTTGTAATCACCTTGTTGTTACAAACAACAATGCGACTGTGTCCAAACTTTGAACCTTCCTCTATTCAGTGACATGCACAGTGTCTTTCCATCTTTCATAGTTCGTCTGTAAGAAACAATTGAAATTTGTTCTTTCTTTTTGAATCATCCAGTACTTTTTGAATCTTTACTGCTCGCTGGACTCGCTAGTTCTAAATTGTTAATAATCTCTAGCGGTTGGGACAATGTAGACTGTTATACTTCGACTGAAATAAATTTGCGATTGACATATACGCATTCACAGGGGAGGGCGAGAGGGAGGCAGTTTGCGCTCTCCTGGAATCTGGGGAGTCGACATTTTATTCATAAGTAAGTTCTCTTGCATTATTAGAACAGATTCCCTGCGGTTCTAGTAATCCGCAGATGAATGATTTCCGAGCGCCACGGTAAATGCTGTGGCTGTGTCAGTCTGTGTGTAACTTGGATTTGTTTGGTTGTCACGCTGTTCATGGGAAATTATGCTGTTTTCTTGGTGTGGCGCCAGTTTCTGAGCTGTCCTGGACTGAAGATGGATGCTAAACATTGCAGAACAGAGCCGAAGTAGTATCTCCAAACTTCTCCCAGTCGCTTCCTCTTACAGCCATTATCTATCTGCAGAAAACAAGTGGTTCAGTACCCTGCTACACAAATTCGGACTACGACCTCATTGCATACACTACTGCAGTGTACCTGACCGACAACCATACCCGATTCGGACAAGGCAGCCCCGCCCTATTGATACACAACTTAACCACAACCAACAGTAACTTGCCATATGTCACGGGGCAAACAAGACCAGTCACGGGATGTCTACATTCTAAACGCGAACGAATTTTTGCTCTATTAGTTCCTATCCATAATTTATTTTCTTATATAATCTTACAAGTACTTCACGCCTTTCTTACCAGTGGGATGTTCTTGCAAGTAGATGGGTTTCAAAAGATCCTTGTTTGCAGAATCCCAAAGACAATCCAGGTAGAGAAGGAAGAGCGGGAAGCTGAGGACTTGGCCCACGTTGCGGACTGGTGGGGGCCGTTGATTGTAGGCGCAGTGTTTCATTAAAAAATAAAACATGCAAAAATAATGGACCCAGTTCACGTCGCCGGCAGGTGCATCGTCAGCTTCAAAATGTTTCTGCTCCCTCTACAAACTCGTTATTTGTGTTGCGATACCGATTCGGATTGGAAGGTGTTCGCTATTTTTTCTTCAGTTGATTTCCGTTATTGTGTAATGGTGAGAGCTGCCATGTCTTCCGAAGACTATTGGGTAGATGTAAGAGAATCGCCAAGCTACACCGCGATAACTGGTAGCGCCGCATCTGGGCCCCAGCTTAGTGTCGAGTAGCAGCGACGCTGGGGACCCTACTGCTGGAGCCGCAACCCCGTGACCCTGCAGATGGCCCGGGCACTCGCCCTAATGAGACCCGCCATTGTGAGTCCGCGACGCGCCACCTGCTATCCGCGCCTCTGTCTCTGCACGGCCGCTCTCTGTTCTGTACGTTCCAAAGGAGCCCCAAATGACAACAGACTGCCGCAAATGGCAGACTAGAAACAATTGATCGCCGAGCCAAGTGAAATGTTGGCGGAAGTAACAGATCCAATTGCCACTGTATCACTCCAGACACACTTTTATTTCCTTTCTTTTCCTGTCTAATCATATCTTTTCCTACCTAATAATATGCTGCCGGAAAAAATGCAACACACTTAACGACAAGGCCACTTTATCGACAGTTGACGTGACAGGTAGTTCATTAGTAGTATATGACAACAAATTGAGACCAAACAACAGCATCAGTATACACAACGACCGCCCCCCTCTCCCCCCAGGCTCGTAAAGGTGCCTAATTGCAGACTGCGATAGGTTATCTCTAGAACCTTGCACCTTTTGTTGCAATTGGGCCATAGTTCTTGCAGATAAAGAGAAAACTCCCCTTGCATCATCCATACGTATTCACTTACTGAGAGACCTGGTGATCTTACTGGCAGAATAATAGTTATGTACCATGATGAGTAGGTTACGTCATAGAAGCTGTATGTGGACGTGAACTGACGTGCTGCAAAACAAAAGAACATCATCTTCCTGTAGAAGAAATTACCGTAGCATGGGGATGACAACATGTGCAATGTAGTGGACATTGGTTACTTTACCCTGCTGGATCAAGAAAAAAAAAAAAAAAAACAAAAAAAAAAATAAAAATTGTGAAGCCTGGGACAGGACCCGTGTGTTGTGGGCGAATACACTCTGGAACAGGCCGCTCTCCCTCTCTACGCCGTATACGTGTCGACTCTTTCAACCACACCGGAGAAGCCGTGGTTAGCGGTGTCATGGCGTCAGTATTAGTTTGGGCAGAGCCACATATGATCCCGTCGATCCATCCAACCAGCCTCCCGCAGATTCGTACAGCGGTCATGTTTAAATAACTAAAGTCGTTCAACATGGAGTACGTAATCATCGGCGGGATATGATAATGCCCTAGAATGAATGTTGCACACACTGTTCACCTCCAAACTCAGTCCAGCCACAGCCTGCATAGTCAAAACAGAGGGCGCACCGACAGGTCTCTATAGCACCATCTGAACGCCGTTGACCGTGACAGATGAATCACTGGTACTACAACCGCTCAGAAAGCTCATACTATACCCTGGTGCAACTGAATACAGTCCTTCAGTGTGTTTTTTTCTTCATCAGTGTATGTAACGCACAAAAGCTGACCAAAATACGTTGCACCGCTTGCTGCAGTGTATTTATGTGTGTTTTTTTATTTATTTCAATATTAGTAGAACAGGAAGAAGTAAGAAAGAATTGCAGGGCTTGTTAACTGAAACGAACAGTCCACTAAGAGGACACGACGGATTGAGAGTAAGCTAAAGAAACATGTAAGTTGTGAGGAGTAGTATAAATGCGTTTATTGATAAACGTAATGTCAAGATGGAGGCCACGAAGTAGTCGAAGTTAAGCAATTCTATTATCTCGGAAGCACAGTAATATATAATGGGCAAAGAACGAAGGCCTTAAAAGGGAGACTAATACAGGAAATGAGGGCATTCTTGGCCAAAAGCAGGTTACTAATAGCAAAATTCAATTTCACTTGGAGGAAAAAGTTCTGAGAATGTGCATTTGGAGCACACACTATAAGCAAGTGAAACAGCGACTGAGAGATAATCAGAAAAGAAGATACAGCGCTTTAGACGTTTACTGAAAAGTAGGTGAACTGATAATATCGGAAATGAGGCGGTTCTCCGCAGGAACGTTGAGAAGAGGAACATGCGGAAAACACTGACAAGAAAAAGGGATAAGATAACAGGTCGTGCCTTCAGATATCAAGGAATAACTTCTATGCATCAAGGAATAGCGTCTGTAGTACTTGAGTGTGCTCTAGTGACTAAAAATTGTAGGGAAAGTTAGAGATTTGGAATATTAAAAAAAATTATCTGAGGTGCAGTTTTCGTTCTGAAATGAAGAGACTGGTTCAGGAGAAGTAATAGGAGCGGGCCGCATCTATATCTGCATCTACATCTACACACATACTCTGTAAGCCACAATAAGATGTATGGCCGAGGGTACCGCGTACCATTGCTAGTCATTTTCTTTCTTATTCCACCCGCAAACAGGTTGAGGAAAAAATTACTGTGTACAGAGTGATCAGAAACAGTCTAAAGGTCTTGTGAGATGTTGCAGGGTAGGTTGTGCTGAGAAATAATTGTAAAAAAAAGAGTCTTTGCTACGTATCCGAGTTAACTAGTATATAAGTTAGCCAATCAGGCCGTTGCGTGTGCAAATTCAAGCGGACCGCCAGACACAACTTGCGTCAATTGTTCTCAAAGCGTAGACGATAGTGCACGAGACTGCTCACTCTTTGGTAAGGGGTCGATCCTTTCTACCGTCCAACATCCAATGTTTGTATCGCTCTCTTGTTCGGTTTAAGGAGACCAAACGAAGTGCACCGTCTCTAGCAGGCCGCTTGAATTTGTGCACACAATGACCTGATAGGCTAACTTCATTGATAATTAACTGGGAAACGGTCAATATATCGATTTGTTCATTATGAATTATTTTTTATCGCAACCTATGGTGCAACACCCTTATAAATTTTCCGAGTATTTCTGGCCGTCCTACACATGCCTTTGTAAGAGCCTGAATTTTTCTTGTCTTGTCTTTGCGGTCCTTAACGCGAAATACTCGTTGGCGGCAGAAGAGTCGTTTTGCAGTCAGTGGCAGTTACCTATTCTCCAAATTTGCTCAACAGGTTTCGCGAAAAGAAAGTCGTCTTCCCTCTAAGGACTCCCATTTGAGTTCACGAAGCATCTGCGTAACACTCACGTGATGCAAAAACAGACATAATGTCTTTTGGGACAACAGCAATCAGTGAAATTATAATGTTACTTAAAAACCGTCTTGATTGCAAATATTTTTATTCATATGACCGGTTTCGGTTCATTCAGAACCATCTTCAGATCTGTAAAAATAATGATACTGATATTTCAGTTACAGGAGTAACCCGTCCAAATCCCTCCTGTAACTGAAATATCAGTATCATTATTTTTACAGATCTGAAGATGGTTCTGAATGAACCGAAACCGGTCATATGAATAAAAATATTTGCAATCAAGACGGTTTTTGAGTAACATTATACTCACGTGATGACTGAATCTACTGATAACAAATCTAACAGCATACTTCTGAATTGCTTCGATGTCTTCCTTTAATCCAACATGGTGGGGATCCCAAACATTCGAATGGTACTCAAGAATGGGTTGCAAAAGTGTTCTACTCGGAGTTTGGTTCGTAGATGACCTACACTTTCCTAAAACCCTCCCAATAAACCGGAGATGACCTTCCCTATTAATGTCCTTCCATACTCGTTCCATTTCATATCGCTTTGTAAAGTTACATTACAACACTATTCTTTTATTCGAAAATTACAGCATTGTTTTTCTTACTCATTTTCATTAACTTGCACTTCTAATTTTTTAATTTAGAGCACGCCGCAATTCATCACAAAAATAGAAATTTTGTCTCCGTCATCCTGTATTCTTCTATTGTTACACAAGGACTGAAACAACTAAATTAAAACTTCTTTTGCATTCATTACGTCCAGCGTGAAAATAACTATTCTGAAGAAGTGATAAAATACAGTTTTAAGAAGTATAATATTGGTTTGTATCAATTATGTGGTTTCTCGTGAATGTGTAATCGTTTTTCAAAAAGTACTGTCACATATGGAAAGGTTTTCTGCCCCCCGTTTAAAAGAATGCCATGCGTATTTACAGCTCTGACAACATGGAGAAAGTAAACTCTACAGGCTGTCCAGTTGTCACTGATTATGAATGCTAGTCATTTAGTGCTTCGGGAGGCCCTAAAACTGACTGGATCTAAAAGGAGTTAGTATGAAGTTCAAATTTTGCATCTGTACAGTCTGTTGCGTATAGGGAGCAAGAGAGGGTAACAAGACTTGAGAGTATTTTGTGAGAATTTAAGCCAAGCACTGAAGCTTAAGAGTACAACAGAATGCTGCGTGTACTCAGTGGCGCCGGCGGGGCAGAAAGCTTAGTGTCAGACAGCGGATGCGTCCAGAGAACTGGCAACTTTTTGATTGAAGCATGTTTCGCCACAATATTTTTTTTTAGAAATACTATAGTCTCATACTAATATCGGCTGGCGAGAGGTTGTGGCGCTTACACACTGACGGAAAAAAATTGCAATATAAAAAAATTAATGTAAAGTAATCAAATTTCGGGAATAATATGTCTAGATTACATTTTTGAGTGGCCAACAATGAAATATCAAAGGTTAATGTAAACATGAGATAAGCCATTGCAAATTTGAAATGCTGGTATATTAATAACCGGTGTAGCCGCTAGAACGTTGAATGCAAGCATGCAGACGTGCATGCATTGTGATGTGTAGGTGCAATGTGTCAGTTTATGGGATGGAGTTCCATGCTTGTTGCACCTGGTCGGTTAGTACAGGGGCGGTTAATGCCGTTTGTGGATGACGCTGAAGTTGTTCGAAAGTGTCCCATATGTGCTCGACTCGATACAGATCTGGTTATCGAGCAGACCGAGGCAACATGTTGACATTATGCAGAGCATGTTGGGTTACAACAGCAGATAGTGGGCGAGCGTTATCCTGTTGGAAAACACTCCCTGCAGTGCTTTTTATGAATGACAGCACAACAGGTCGAATCACCATACTGGCATCCATAAAGGCACTACTGATGCCACTCGTATGCGATTGGCTCGAAAGAAGGTCAGACACCATATTTCAGATGTAGATACATGCCTATCAACTTCTGTTTATGTCTGACAACTTTTTCTTGGTGCTGCGATTATTTTATGTCAATCTATTAGTCTTACGGCACGTACGCAATGGTTGCTGAACGCCAGTAGTCACCGAGCATGTAACACGAGAGACAAAGAATAGTGGAAAGCACGCACCAAGCACTCAGAGTGCAACTTGCGGTAAATGGACTACTTACACGTGGGTGGAGAATGTAGTGGAGCTTTCTCGAGTAGAAACAACTTTTGGACTCTGGGACGTGACGCAGGAAGTGCACGTCACCAGAAGGTTCTAATACCGGGCGCTGCAGCGACCCAGCGGGTAGAGTCTTCGATAGAGCCTGCGATTGCGACTAATGGAGAGCCGTTCAAATGGTTCAAATGGCTCTGAGTACTATGGGACTCAACTGCTGTGGTCATTAGTCCCCTAGAACTTACAACTACTTAAACTTAACTAACCTAAGGACATCACACACATCCATGCCCGAGGCAGGATTCGAACCTGCAACCGTAGCAGTCGCACGGTTCCGGACTGCGCGCCTAGAACCGCACGGCCACCGCGGCCGGCGGAGAGCCGTTTCTGTGTCACTGTATATGCTGCAATAGGAGTAAATGGTAATTGCAGTTCAGTAGATCGCCTCATCTAGCCATTCTGTACCACTTAACCACCTCCGCGCACTTTACTTCCATTACTCTTCACGCATTTTACTTCCACCCCTCGGATGTAACCTGCCGAGCTCCTTATCTTACAAAATCCATCAGAAGTTACTTGATGTCTTCCTTGTTCTGGTCTTTAGCAGCTGTTGATGGCAACGAGTTATCCACTCAGATCATCAGCCGCAAATAATTGTCCAATTTTCAGCTCCCACTCAGAACGTGACAAGACCACACGTAAAAAACATAAATACAGCGTGTATTAAGTTAACATTAAAATAATTTCTCCCTCTATCCGTGATTATAATTGACAGTTTCCTTGAGGATATCAGGATCAAATTTTTGTGTACTTGACGTTAAAATGGAAATTATTTTCCAAGTATTTCTTGATTCTGTTCATGAGCTGAACGTACTTTGCGAGCTACCTGGTTTGTTTTGGGCATCGTAGTTAACAATTAGTGCTAACTGTCATCTGATAGGGATACGCAGAACGAACTTACATCGCGGTTGAAAGTACCAGGAAGCATGCTCCGACTCCGAATTTCCCTTTAACAATCTAACAACGCTAACGGTAAAAATGTTCTTTAGTATTTCTTTCCCCATTTTTAGGGGCGTTCGCAAGGGGAGTTTGGTGGGGAGTGATTAAGAGGAGGCACTACCCTTTCTCCCCCCCCCCCCCCCCTTTCTCTTAACATTTGGAGTAAGGAATTCTTATTCATTATCATCTCCCTCCAAGGATTAGGTGTTGCAGGTATCTGTTCCTGTCTCTGTCATCTATCTGTCCATCTCTCATCTCGTATGATGTCTGACTAGTTATCTTTTACCAGTCGGCCGGTAATTAATTGCATTTTCTGGCAATTCATTTTCTATCATTCTATAGACATGATCCATTTCATTCTGTTCTCTTCTACGTTCACGACAACTGAAAATATTTTTAAATCTGATCTTATCGTATCGTTCCACATTTTATACAATTTATTACATGTCTCATGAACGTACCTCTGCTGAACCTCTGCTGCCTGTATATGCGATTTTTCTTTTTTTGTTACTGTTCATGATTCGGAACCATTAAACCCATAATTTTACAAAATTTCATTTGTGTTTCCTTTCTTGTTCTTCTTCCTAAAGTTCTTCCAGTTGTTCCGCAGATGACCTTTTTCTCAAGACATTTGTCATACTGAAAACAAATATCACATCCTTGATAAATGATGTGGGATACTGGTTCTAATTTTTTTTATTTATTATTATTTTCGATGTGACTGGATTCTTTCCTTTGAAAGCCATTATCTTTGTCTTACCATCAGATATAGTTAAGTTGCTGTATATCACATTTTAAAACAAAACTAAATTCCTCCCGAACAGGCCATGAAGGTCCAGTGGGACCGACTGGCCGCCGTGTCACCCTCAGCTCGTAGGCGTCACTAGGCGCGGATGTGGAGGGGCATGTGGTCAGCACAACGCTCTCCCGGCCGTATGTCAGTTTACGAGACCGGAGCCGCTACTTCTCAATCAAGTAGCTCCTCAGTTTGCCTCACAAGGGCTGAGTGCACCCGCTTGCCAACAGCGCCCGGCAGACAGGATGGTCACCCATCCAACTGCTAGCACAGCCCGACAGCGCTTAACTTCGGTGATCTGACGGGAACCGGTGGTACCACCGCGGCAAGGCTGTTGGCATATCACATTTTAGCTCTATCTATATACTGCTCTTTGCAAATTGTCGTATGTTTCCTTTATAATTATCTGGTCATCAACATTCAAAGGAGTATTTAATAGTGTGCTAGGTCCTATTTTAATTCCTAACTGTATTTCCGTTTCATAACTAGATCGTCAGTATATAAATTAAATGAAGTGGGTGATAAACTGCACCTTGATTTATTAAAATTTGTTCTGACCTTTTTTAGCCTGAACTCATAACTGTATTTGTACTTACACACTGAGTCTTCATGGTATTAATGAGGCGTTTAGGAATATCTGTTACTTTCTGAAGCGTAAATTTTTATTCATTACAGAATTCTCAGAAACTTCTAAGATGTGATTTCCCGTATTCCTGCTACTACATATCTCATTTAATCAGTTCTAGCATTACGTGGCTGATCGCTGTGATACTGTACTCTGGCCTTAGAAATAACATTCTGACCTATAACTTGCAATTTCAGTGTCTTGTTCTCGCCCCATGGATAAATTTCGGAGGACGCAATACCAACGCCATTACTAAATGAATTTCCGTTAGTTCTCTCGGAAATACAGAGTATCCAGAACCATTAGCGTCAAAATAAAGTAGACGGGACAGGATTCTAAACAATGTATATTGAGACAAAGAACCAATTATCGCAACTCTCTTTTAGAAGAAAAGACAACATTCATTGAGTGAGTACTAGACGGAGAAACGATATACGTTTGGATAACACTTCCCTAAACACTTTACAGAAACGTGTGTATTGCTCAGCAAGTTTCATTCTCAAAGGTATCTAGCAGAACTAAGAAATAGAGCGATATACCACAAGTATTCAAATACAAGTTCAAAGGTTTCCCTTTGGCACACTCTATTTTGTACAGCAGTTTCTCGCAGAAGATGAGAACTTTTCTCTGCAATGTGTTATTTATTCCTGTACTCCCTTTTTTGTGTTTTATTAATTATTTATTACTTTGTTTGTAGGTTTTTTGATCAGTAGTCTGTAAATTATGTACTGATTCGTTCCACGACAAAGTATCTGTGACCCGCATTGACCCAGGGAAGTTTAAAAATAAATATTTCTGATGGAACGACGTCCTGAATGAGCAATGCGTGTGAGGCACGTTTATGGAAACCGCTTACATTTCTCCAACGTTACTGAAAGCATTATAATACACAATCATATGTAATGTGTCCATTGTTTATTTTTTAACCAACGGATTATTTAAAGTCGATGGTGTACTGAATCCCAGTCAAAACTCAAGACGAACTGGTTGGTAGATTGCTTCAGTTCGCTGTGACATTCTACACGCACTATCATTTCTCCCATCCCGTCTTCATCCATGTCCTCTTCCATTAATATAATATTGCCCTCAAGTTCATTTTCCTTGTACAGACCCTCTATATACTCCTTCCAACTTTCTGCTTTCCCTTCTTTGCTTAGGACTGGTTTTCCATCTGAGCTCTTGATATTCATGCGGGTGATTCTCTTTTCACCATTTTTACAACATGTTTGAATTAACCTGTTATGAAGATACTACACATGAGACCATTTTCTGCGCCTTTCCTAGTTTAACAGAGGCGTTAGGGGGGAGATTTCCTGTAATGCTGGCAGTAATGAGACTGACGACGTAAGTAATGTGCAACGTCTCAGTTACTCTAATTAAGAGCTTCTCCTCTTGGTATTCATGGCATAATTAAATTTTAATTGGGAGCGCGCGAAGTAATCCGCGAGAAGCATACCCGTTTAAAGACTCACCTAACTCGATAATCCGAAACAGATTAAATGAAACGTGATCGTTGTTGACGAATTAAGTCAGTTTAATTGAAATTTCGTCTAAAGATCTGTTCCCGTATTGCGATATAATTACTTTAAATTTTGTTTATTAGACCATCAGGGTAGTATGAAAACATTTATATAAATCCAAACGACTTCTAACCAGTGATACGTCATATTCAGAAGGTTACTTTTAGAAATTACGTTTATGTTGTTTAGCAAGACGCACACACAAGGTCTTGGCAAATACGCTTATTTGAATGATTTCGACTACTTGACTTCAAGCACGCGCGCACGTTCGCACCGCAAATACACACGCACAAACACACAATTAAAGTGAATCTGTTTGTTATATCGATTCGCTGTCGCGTTGATAATATTCATGTACGAGTGAGATTTTTTTGACGTTCTCTTTCCTAGAAAATAATCTTTCCCCTTATTCGTTTATGAGAAGTTAAGCGTTAAAGACGTACATGTTTATCATTATCAAAAGGAGCGTGCGAGCACCGAATGGTATGCACAATGTATCAGCTTCTGGAAAACGCAGTCACCAAAATTACTGTAAGTATTGTTATTGTTTGATCTTCATATATCCTTTCTCAAAAATACTGCAAGTTAGCCACAAAACTGTTCACAAAAATTCAAAATTTATAATACGTATGGTTATTAACAAGCTTCGTTTCTCTCTTTATCTTATTGGTTGTCAAATGTTGCAATCTACCAACTTATATCGTAAGTGATCACTAAAAACATGAAAAGTATTGATGCATGCGGACAAGCTCCCTTTCACAATATGCTGGCTGGTAACTCTAGATTCAACAATGAATTTTGTGTTTTGCGAGCTTCTGATATGGTTATGTTCCATTTAGTGGTACTGAAATAATAATTTTGCTAGAACACTGAGATATCCAAATAGGTACAATGTGTTATGGACTGATGGAATTTCTACGCAGCTTGTACCACTCAAATAAACGGGTGGGTTCGTTAGAAAGTTCTTCACATGTCTGAACAGCACACAACACCTTCAATTCACAGAGCCACATGAAAACTGATAAAAATCCAAATTATCAGTGAAGTGTTGAGGAATTTGCTTCCTTTCACACACTCTAATATTGGTGAAGAGAAATTCTTTTCTTCTTACTGTGACTAATCTTCTAATCGTTTTGTTTTCGCTTCCAGGAGACAGTAGAAAGTATAAGCAGGTAACTCGGAACAACTACATAAAATGGAACAGAGGTCCTTCTATAACTTGCGATCCATAAGAATTATTCGTGTATCTTTGTGAGCTCGATTTTGACATGAAAACCGTTAAACGACCCTCTAACAAAGCAGAAAATATCTTAAATGATCGCAAACGAACGATATTTACTGTATTCACCAACCTTCTCAACAAACGAGCATAACTACCTACACTACTGGCCATTAAAATTGCTACATCAAAAAGATATGCACATGATAAACGGGTATTCATAGGACAAATATATTATACTAGAACTGACTGTGATTACATTTTCACGCAATTTGGGTGCATAGATCCTGAGAAATCAGTACCCAGAACAACAACCTCTGGCCGTAATAACGGCATTGATACGCCTGGGCATTGAGTCAAACAGAGTTTGGATGGCAAGTACAGGTACAGCCTCCCATGCAGCTATAACACGATACCACAGTTCACCAAGAGTATTGACTGGCGTATTGTGACGAGCCAGTTGCTCGGCCACCATTGACCAGACGTTTTCAGTTGGTGAGAGATCTGAAGAATGTGCTCGCCAGGGCAGCAGTCGAACATTTTCTGTATCGAGAAAGGCCCGTACAGGACCTGCAACATGCGGTGGTGCATTATCATGATGAAATGTAGGGTTTCGCAGGGATCGAATGAAGGGTAGAGCCACGGGTCGTCTCATCTGAAATGTAAAATCCACTGTTCAAACTGCCGTCAATGGGAACAAAAGGTGACCGAGACGTGTAACGAATGGCACCCCATACCATCACGGCGAGTGATACGTCAGTATGGCGATGACGAATACACGCTTCTAATGTGAGTCGCCAAACACGGATACGACCATCATGATGCTGTAACATAATCTGAATTCATCCGAAAAAATGACGTTTTACCATTCATACATAGAGGTTCGTCGTTGAGTACACCATCGCAGGCGCTCCCGTCTGTGATGCAGTGTCAAGGGTAACCACAGCCATGGTCTCCAAGCTGATAGTCCATGCTGCTGCAAACGTCGTCGAACTGTTCGTGCAGATGGTTGTTGTCTTGAAAAACGTCCCCATCTGTTGACTCAGGGATCAAGACGTGGCTGCACGATCCTTTACAGCCATGTGGATAAGATGCCTGTCATCTCGACTGCTAGTGATACGAGGCCGTTGGCATCCAGCACGGCGTTCCGTATTACCCTCCTGAACCCACCGATCCCATATTCTGCTAACAGTCATTGGATCTCGACCAACACGAACAGCAATGTCGCTATACGATAAACCGCAATCGCAATCGGCTACAATCGGGCCTTTATGAAAGTCGGAAACGTGATGGTACGCATTTCTCCTCCTTACACGAGGCATCTTAACGACGTTTTACCAGGCAACACCGGTCAACTGCTGTTTGTGTATGAGAAATCGGTTGGGAACCTTCCTCATGTCAGGTATCGCCACCGGAGCCAACCTTGTGTGAATGATTTGAAAAGCTAATCATTTGCATATCACAGCATCTTCTTCCTAATTTCGCGTCTGTAGCACGGCATATTCGTGGTGTAGCAATTTTAATGGCCAGAAGTGTAGGAGAGCCATCATTTCCCACGTCTTTTATCTACTTATGGACATTTTCACCGGATATTGAAATTAGTGGTTGTCCTTATGTAGCTGAATTCTGCGCAAGTATAGCTGTTGCCAGAAGCTGGTCCGTTTTTTACAAGGGACCGCCTAGCTGTAGCGGACGGACAGAATCAGCTCGTTGGCACAAGTGGACTGAAACACAATAGTCGCAACAGCCCGCTGTGTGATACTAGCGTACAGCTGACGGCTTTCGGCGTGCATAGGTGCAAGGCCAAGAGGACCGGCCAGAACTTCGGAATATGTGACAACTGAGAAGGCAGTAAACTTCATCTGTCTCTTATGCACTCTACAACGACAAGGGTATAACGAAATCTCCACGAAAGGTCGGCAGCAGAGGAAAAAAGACGGAAAGGAATACAACAGAGCTGGAACAGACAAGAAGTTATCTAAAAAAGTCTGTGGCTGGAGGAAAAGATACCTGAGATCTGTCCATCCAGTGAACTGGTCCTAGAAGGGCAGGAGAGCTGACGCGGGTCGGAGACGACCATACTCGCCTACTCATTTGCTCACTTGCCTTACTGGTCTGTGATACTCGTTTCACTTTCCAAGAACATTACGAACTTTTAGTCGACCTAGTGTTCTAGCTGATTGGTGTGCTGATAAACGCTGAGGAGAGAGCGGGTAGGTGGGCACACTAAAGGCAACTGTGATGGGGAGGGTATCGTGATCTGCCAGAAGAAGAATCTTGAGTCGATATGGAAGAGATAGGGGATCCAGAATTAGAATTTAAAACGGATTTTTAAGAATTGAGCTCAAATAAGGAAACAGGGATAGATAAAATTCCACCGGAATTTGTAAAATCATCAGGGGGAGTAGCAACCGAACTGATATTTAGGTTGGTGTGAAATCTATGTTTCCGGCGACGTACCGTCAGACGTATGGAAAAATATCGTTCACACAATTCCGAAGACACCAAGGGCAGATAAGCGCGAGGACTATTGCACCTACCATCTTAACAGCTCATGCTTCGAAGCTGCTGATAAGAATAATATACAGAAGAATGGAAAAGATAACTGAGGTTGTATTGGATGACGAGCAGTCTGGCTTTAGGAAAGGTAAAGGCATCAGAGAGGCATTCCTGATTTTGGGCCTCATTATGGAAGCAAGGCTAAAGAAAAAGCAAGACATGGTCATAGGATTCCTCGACTTACAAAAAGCGTTCGACAGTGCAAAATGGTGTAAGAAGTTTGAAATTTTGAGAAAACTAGGAGTAAACTATAGGAAAAATAAGCAATACAGAATATATACGAGAAACAAGAGGGAACAATACGATTGTAAGTCGTAGAACGAAGTGCTCTGATTAAAACGGAAGTAAGACAGGTATGTTGTCTTTCACCCCTACATCGTCGAAGCAATGACGGAAATAAATGAATGGCCCAAGAGGGGGATTAAAATTCAGGGTGAAAGGATAAGATTCGCTGATAATCATTCTACCACCAGTCGAGATGAAAAGGAATTACAGACACTATTCAGTGAAAAAAATAGGCTACTGAGTACAGAATATGAATTGAAAGTAGACTGACGAACGGCTGAAGCAAAGATAAGTAGCAGAAATGAGAATAGCGAGATGCTAAACATCAAAATTGGTGATTACAGTACAGTCATGGAAATAAGGAAATATGCTATTTTGGACGCAAAATAACACATGACGGATGAAACAAGGACGACATGAAAGCAGACTAGTACAGACAATGAGGGCATTCTTGGTCAAAAGGAGTCTACTAGTATCAAACATACGCCTTAATCTGAGGAACAAATATCTGTGATTGTACGTTTGGAGGACAGCACTATACGTTTGGAGGACAGAATTTAGGTAAACTGCAACAGAAGAGAATCGAAGCTTTTGAAACGTGGTTTCTCATAAGAATGTTGAAAATTAGGTGAAATGATAAGGAATGAGGAAGTTCTCACCAGAATCGGGGAAGAAAGAAAGATACGTAAAACATTAACAAGAGCAACGGACTTGATGATAGGACATGTATTAAGACATCAAGGAATAATTTCTATGGCCCTGGAAGGAGCTTCAGAAAGTAAAAACGGCTTAATACAGAGAGTGAATGTATCCGACAAATAATTCAGGATGTAGGACGCAAGTGTTTCTCTGAGGTGAAAAGGTTGGCGGCAGAGAGAAATAATTCATAGCGAACCGCATCAAATCAGTCAGGAGTCTGCTGATTCAATAAATCAAAAAAAAAAAAAAAACATAAAAAATCAGAAGACTCAACTTTAGCTGAATGCCAGTTAGCTACGAATGCTACAGCCATAGGGTAGAAAATATCGTTCCTGTGAAGCACAACTGATCTTTTAATCACATGAAGTAATCAGTGCTATCGACAGGCGATCTGAAGTTGATTCCATGTTTTTAGATTCCAAGAAAGCTCTTGATACTGGCTTCCAGTGGAACTGCGTATCTGTGAATTTCGCTTCAGTTGACTGACTAGATTCGTGACTTTCTGTCAGAGATCACAGTTTTCTGTAACTAACGGAAAGATATCGAATAAAACAGAGGTGATATCCGACGTTTCCCACACAAATGTCATACATCCTCTGCTGTTCTTAATCTACATCAAAGACTCAGGAGACAATCTGAGAAGCCCTCTTTGAGGGTTTGCAGATTATGCTGTCGTTTACCATACGTCTACGAATTACGAAATGATTTGCATATGATTTCTGTGTGGTGAGAAAGGTGGCAATCAGGTCTAAACAGTAAAAAAGAGTGAGGTCATCAACATGAACATTAAAATGAATCCGTTAAATTTCAGTTACACGATAAATCACATGAAATGGAATGATCGTGTGGAATTAATGGCCAGGGTTGTAGAAATCACATGAAATGGAATGATCGTGTGAAATTAATGGCCAGGGTTGTTCAACCGCATAGTCCAAATCTTTTTAGCCGGCCGTAGTGGACGAGCGGTTCTAGGAGCTACAGTCTGGAACCGCGCGACCACTACGGTCGCAGGTTTGAATCCTGCCTCGGGCATGGATGGATGTGTGTGATGTCCTTAGGTTAGTTAGGTTTAAGTAGTTCTAAGTTCTAGGGGACAGATGACCTGAGAAGTTAAGTCCCATAGTGCTCAGAACCAAGTCTTTTTACTTGACGCCACATCGGTGACTTGGGTGGAATCCCCTGAGTTTTTTACCCGTATTTCTTTCGACATGCTTCTTCGTCGTTTTTTGGTCTGTGTTTCCGGGTAGATGTTCCATGACGTTTTTCAAAATCCATAACTGAGAACTTCACTCAGGGTGGCCACACCCCTGATACGAGTAGAGCAAATTTAGGTACGTCTTTGTTTTTCATTTGTCGTGCATTCCACGTGCTTCTTTTTCGTTATCTAGTTACCATTTCTGTGCTGGTGTCACGTGACAACTCAAGAGTCCATCGATGACAAACTCAGTCACTTTCTTATTGCCGTTGGTACCATCGTGCGGGCTGGGCCGCTAGACCATGAGCTGCGCACACAAATCTAAAGGCTGTCACTTCACCTATATACCTAGAGATTACAAATACGGAAAACTTAAATGGGAATGATCACACAGAAAACGTCGTGGGGAAGCCGAACTAAAGACTGTTTTATATGCAGAATAGAAGAAGCAACAGGTCTACTATAGAGACAGCTACACTACATTTGTCCCTCCTCTTCTGGAGCATTGCTGCGCGGTATAGAATCCGTATGAGATAGGATTGACAGGTGAACATCAAAAAAGTTCAAAGAAGGACAGCGAAATAGGGGGATAATGTCACGGATATGATACGCAAGGTAGTGGCAATCATTAAAACAAAGGCGTTTTTCGTTGCGGCGAGATCTTTTACGAAATCTCAATCACGAACTTTCTCCTATGACATTGAAAATACTCTGTTGGCACCCACCAACATACGGAGGAATGGCCATCGTAATAACATAAGAGAAATCAGAGATCACACAGGAAAAATTTTAGCGTTCGTTTTTCCCGCGTTCTGTTCTAGAGTGGAACGGTAGAGAAATATGCTGAAGGTGGTTCGATGAATGCTGTGCCATGCATTTAAATGTGAATTTCAGAACAGCCAGGTAGATGTACGTGTAGATACAGCTGGTAGCCCTCAGTTACGGCTGGGCTATGTCCACGACCCAGATATCCGGTGGTTTTCATCGGCGAAGGACTGTCTCCACATTTCATTGTGAGAGGACCATCCGTTTATCTGACATTAATGGACTATTCAAGTTTTTCATTCCCTCATGTAACCTGCCACCTACACGTTGCAGTAACCAGGTGATAATAAGCACGCACACCGTGGTGAACAAATCAAATCATTTCATTAGAGGCACAACCACATTGATTAGGACTCTGGCCAAACGGCTCGGAAGTAGAAGTCTCGTCAGATCAAACACCTTGTGTCTCTATAAATTTAAAATTTTCCTTATGTTTTTAATTGTGTTCAAGTAATAAATTCATTCGCTAGTTATTTGGTCCAAGATTACGTCCAACGAACTGAGATATTGTAACCAATGTATGCAGAAAACTACAGTTTCGAAACTGGTTGTTGGGTGTCTCCATACTACACCTGACGCCGAAAATCAAATTAAAAATATAATCAGATTAATCTCTTTTTTCATTTTATGAGACCATTAGTGACAGGGATAACGTATTAGATCGAAGTAATCGGCACAAATAAAGTATGGAGCAAGCAGATGACGGGGTTGTGTAGTGAGTATGAGCCAGGAGTAAGACTGCACAGTGGGAAGAAGTGCACCGTTTTCAAACGCCGCAGGCAGATCAGATACTGCCGCGTTGTGTTTTTGAAACCAACCGAGACAAGTAATTATGTCTGCATTAATCTACTGTCGAGTTGGGCTAATTAAACATAGTTTACAGCCAGTGTCCTCTAGGCTTGAGTGACGCAAGCTGACACCTGATGCCGAAGGGATTGACCCGGAAAATGATGCCTTTGCCTCATATTCCTCCGTGAGCCGTATCAGCTGGTTATTATCGGTGAATGAAACGTCCAGACTGAATCTGGAGGCAGCCCTTTACAGTTGCAGCGTGTTAATGTACTTCGTTTCCAGTAACTCACTACTGGCTCAACACGTTGCGCTAAAGTGGGCAAAACAAAGTGACGTATCTCAGAGTAACACGCGAAGCAAAGCACCTGTAGCAGCGACCTACAACCCACGTAATATTATCGTAACCTTGCAAAGTCTAAAAATACAATCAGTCAGCACCCCTGTAACGAACCATTCAGTGATTTCAGGATCTGTAAATCACTTCTGTTGAATACAAGTGCATTGCATTAAATATTATGTCATCTTACATGGCTGGTTGCTCGATTTTGGAGTATGCCATAATATCAGTCTAAGTAAGATCGTCAATCGCTGCATCACTTCGTTGAGAAATGTGTGTTTCAGTTGCTCCATGGTAAGACAAGTGAAACAGAGAAAGAAAAGTATAGAAAAGTGAAACGTATTATTACAGGGTCATGTAGCAGAAATCATTGATCAATGAGAAGCTGTGCGATGGCTGTGCAGGAAAGTACCTCTACATATCAGTGGGCTTGCCACCTGATAACGTCAGTCATATTTAAGGACACATCAGCGATCTATCAGTACCGACAGATTATTCTGGCTTACAGCTATTTACACAGATGGCTATAATTGTATCTAAAAATTTAAAGCACTCTTCATCCTGAAGTTTGGTCTGAAAATCATTATGCCTCATAAGCAATGCTGCTAACCAAAGCTGTAGGCCCTAGCGTTCCTGCAACCTGCTAACTGAGCCTCCTTACTACTTTTGGGAGAGGAGGAGGAGAAGGACGAGTGCTGTCGGCGTGAAAGGGAGTGGACTGCAGTTTCGCTCTGAATTTTTCAACAAAAAAAACCATTTTCACACGTGGAAAATTTTATATGCGCTAGCGGAAGGCGGATCTGCAATTTGACATAATTAATCGTAACATCGCTGCAAGGCTGAAAGATAACTACTTTTCACAGTCATGTCATATCTGAGAGAGTGGCTGCCCCGTAGTGACAACTCTGTACATGCTGCGTTTACAGGTAACATTTAAAGAGAGCAAGAATAATCATCTTTTGCTTCCACATTACTAATATTTCGAGAAAAATTCCACTAAACCGGAACAGTACTGCAACAATATTGCCTACTGAGTGTTTCTAAAGAATCAAATTACTTTAAAAAATCTATATTTACAATAATTTTGTCATGTGATTTTCAGAGAAATGCATACAAACGTTTTCGTTTATTGTTTTTCATATAAATTATTTGTTCTGTTAATGTGATACAGATTATCTTTATGGGATCGGGTCATTTTAGAGAAACGGTGTAATTAGAGCTACAAATGTGAAAATACAGGTCACGTTCCTGTTCTTGAAAGTGACGTGTTAAGCATGGAAACGGTCTGACACCTCTCACTGAACGAGATAAGGAACGTTTCAGAATACATGTAGTAATCATACGGAAATTTGTGTGAGTTAAAACTTATGGCTTAAGCGTGAGGAATATAGAACGTGTGAATTTTTTAGGAGAACAGCGTTTAGGAGATGACTCACAGACGATCGCTTAGAATCATCTCAAAGAGGTGTCGTTACAAAATTTGTAAGTGATACGAACTGAGAGCCGATGATTTAAAAAAAATGTACAGTATTTTTAAGTTAATTTTCCTGCAGATTGTTAAACGTCCAGCGGGAAAATGAAGAATATTTAAGTTAGCGGAGGCGAAATTCGCGCAACTGCGCATCGGAGCAACGTCCACGCAACTGTGTCAATCGTGCAATGGTGACAAAACTATTTGGGATCACAGATGTTTTTCATTACTGGTTTCCACTGTGGGATATTTCAGTTTATGTCGCAGTTGAGCACTTTTAAGAATAATACTTGTTCCTTGCTATAGGGGCAGCACCCTCCATGGTGTTACATGCGTGCGGCATTGCATAAACTGCTACTACTGGCGTTTCGCGGATAAAGGTATCCCCAATAGAACCTTCAACATCGCAGCGCGTCAGCAATAGTTGGTTAATATATGAAAAAACTAGAAACCCGCCTCGATTGCGAATAAAGCACCTAGTAACAACCTGTGTATGTGTTTTCCTTTTTTTCGTTTATAAATGCATAGCTATGGTGTTCTTTTAATCATTGACAAAGGTCTTCTTAGGCACTTGTGGGTTTTATTGTTCTGAAGAAGGTGTAGTTATCTACGCCGACACTCAGCTTAACACTAGGTGCTTTTTTCGCAATCGAGGCGGGTTTCTAGTTTTTTAATATATCCCCAGTAGTTCATTCAGGCACAAATTGTCTTCAACGTTTCCAGAGGTTACACGTGACTGTTACCCAGGAATCACAGGTATGCAGTGATCATCTGACGTCACATACCATATCGAAAACATATTTACATTAAAGCAATTGTAAGCGATCCGTAACTATTCGCGATGTTACTAAATGGCTTGTTAGATAATGTTTTCAGCTCTCTCATACCGTTTCCAGACAATGCGGAGAAGTCACGAGGTTAAAAAAAATGTTAATAAATGAGACTTCGAGATGAATTGTGACTTACGCAAACATCTGAGCCTTAACAAAAATAAGTGTTACGCAAAAACTGCACACGAAAAGACCTGATTTATTTTGTAAGAATGCATAGTATGATATCATACGAGTATACGATCGCGCGAATAGCCACTGGAATGAGCCACATGACGTGTTAGGAACGATTGAACGTGGCACACTCACACAAATATAGCCACAGAAAAAGCAAGAGGCACATTGATTTATCGGAGGAATAAATAGGACATTTAATTACTAAAGAAGGAGACCGCCAAGGATATGGCCAACAAACAGCAGTGAGAGGTGTTACAAGGAACGAAAGCCCTTTGCAGCAATTAAAGCTTTACTCTCATAATTCTAAGAGCCCACTTTCCAGTATGAGACAAGAAACATATTATTGACAGAACAGCACATGGGTTTACTACGGGAAGTGGGCGACGCGCTGCAGACTTTGCCAACAGCTGCTGCGTAACGCTATACTCTGGTGGGAGATAGTTCCCCGAGGTGACTCTTTTTATCGCGCAACCTGCAACGGCGTGGCTCCACATCGATAGCGCTGCAGCTAATCAGCGGAAACGCCCGTGACAGCAGCGAGACTCTGCGCTCAGCAAATACGACGGCCGGCGAGGCGCAGGAGATATGCGGCAGAGGTGGCGGCAGGAGGACCCGGCAGGCGGGCGTGCAACACTGCCACACGACACGACGGGCGAGCGAGCGAGCCGGCGGCGCGACGGCCATCATTGCGTTATCAAATAGACTAGCGCAAGGACTGGGGCTGACAGCCCAATCCGGGCCTCTTGATTCAAGTTGCTCGTGGTTCCACAAAACCAATGAAAATCTGGCCATTCACAAATGATGCAAGTCAACACTAGTCATCAACAATAAGTCTTTTCAGCCACTACGTCTCTTATTTGAAACATCTAATAGTAAATGTCTGTACTCCATACTGTTTTCAGTGCCAAAAAGCATAGTTTAGGCCAAAAGTTTGAGCGGAGTGAAAAAAAACTCCTTAGAATTCACGCAATGGATTTTTTTCTTATAACCAAACGGAAAGTGTGAAATGGACCATTGCGTTATCAAATAAACTAGCGTGAGGTCCAGTTTTCTAAATACGGTTTAATTGTTTGAAAGCAGTCAGCGTAAGTAAGTTAAATTGTATTAGTGATTTTAGAGAAAACTGAAATATTTCACCAACAGTTCCTTCAATCTCTGTATATGTAGTGTCGAAAAGTTTATCTCTTCAAGGCTAGCTATTTCGCCAATAAAAAGTTGCACTGGTGTAGAAATTACGGAATTCTTTCTTTCGTATTGAACAAATAAATTAAATATCAAGTTATAGTACAAATTGTAACTTCCTTGCTTTCTCATCATCTATACAATAGAATACCAATCGATATTTAAATATATTCTATTTCATGGTTTGTAAGCAACACTCGAATTTTTAAACAAATATGCTGTGTCTAAGAGTAGGAAGTAAATATCTTAGAGAGAAATTTGACACACCTCATGATTTCGAGCACCATTGAAACTCATGTCATATGTTTCTCTCTTTTCTTTATTACTTCTACACAAATAATTTCACCTTCTATTCTTCTTGTGCTTTTTTCCCCCCTCACCACCTCCCAAAAATTTTTTTGAGAAGGTCCAAATTATTCGAATTCTGCAAATTTTCGGTATTTTCGGTATCTGTTTATTTATTTCGATATATAAAGTCAACAATGAGGCCTTAGCTGTTTGCAACAAACACGTGTAAAACAACTTTTTAAATAAAAAAAGGAAAAAAAATGAAAGCGCGAAAGAATAGGCTAGATAAGTAGGAACAAAAATCTAACCTTAATATAATCTCATCACCAACCTAAACTATGCGATCCTAAAACTAAAGTACGGCGCGTATAGGTCAGCCCAGAGTACGGCTAAAGACTATACTAGCTGACGGATGTAGCAGTCCTCTCTGAAGCGTGGTCAACATACCACGCACCTCTGGTCCCTTCTATGATACACTATCTGATCAAAAGTTTTCGGCCACTTGGCTGAAAATGGCAAGTTCGTGGCGCCCTGCATCGGTAGTGCTGGAATTCAGTATGGCGCTGGCCAACACTTAGCTTTGATGACAGCTTCCACTCTCGCAGACACACTTTCAGTCAGGTGCTGGAAGGTTTCCTGGTGAATGGCAGCCCTTCACGGAGTGCTGCACTGAGGACACGTATCGATGTTGGTCGGGGACGCCTGGCACAAAGTTGGCGCTCCAAAATATCCCAAAGGTGTTCTGTAGGATTCACGTCAGCACTCTGTGCAGGTCAGTCCATTACAGGCATGCTATTGTCGTGTAACCACCCCGCCACAAGCCGTGCATTATGAACAGATGCTCGATCGTGTAGAAAGATGCAATCGCTATCCCCGTATTGCTCTTCAGCAGTGGGAAGCAAGAAGGTGCTTAAAACATCAATGTAGGCCTGTGCTGTGATATTGCCACGCAACACAACAAGGGCTGCAAGCCCCCTCCATGCAAAACACGATCACACCATAGCACCACCGCCTCCGAATTTTACTGTTGGCACTACGCACGCTGGCAGATGACGTTCACCGGGCATTCACTATACCCACACCCCACCATCGGATCGCCACATTGTGTACGGTGATTCGTCACTCCACGCAGCCTTTTTTCACTGTTCAGTCATCCAATGTTTACCCTAATTGCACCAAGCGAGGCGTCGTTGGGCGTTTACCGGCATGATGTGTGGCTTATTGAGCAGTCGCTGGACCATGAAACCCAAGTTTTCTTACCTCCCGCTTAACTGTCATAATACTTGCAGTGGATCTTCAACTGTCGGCTATCTCTCTGTCAGTCAACAGACGAGGAAGGTCTGTACGGTTTTGTGCTGTATGTGCCCCTTAACGTTTACACTTCACTATCATATCGGAAACAGTGGACCTTGGGATGTTCAGGTGTGTGGAAATCTACCGTACAGACGTGTGACACTTGTGTCACCCAATCACCTGACGTTCGAAGTCCGTAAGTATTGCGGAGCGCCCCACCCTGCTCTCTCACTATGTCTGATCACTACTGAGGTTGCTGATATGGAGGACCTTGCAGTAGGTAGCAGCACAATACCCCTAATACGAAATATGTATGTTTTCGTGCGTGTACGGATACTTTTGATCACATAGTGTATCAGGTGTTAGAGTACCAACTGAAAAATTCAAACATGCCCCTTAATTATAGACATATGTGGCACTACATGGTTGGATTAGGTTCCATCAGCTGCATTTAACTGGAATCATATCAGACCCATACGCGCAGAGAAAATGTGCATGATATATAGATACCGCATACGGCGTCTTACATAGCACAGAATACAAAAGTTAATAGAAGACGACAAATGTTACCACAAATCATCTGCACACAGTTCAGAAGTCACCGATAGCCCCTCTGAGTCCGAACTGCAGTCCTAGCTGCTCGTCCCCCTGTTTCACCAGTTGCCCGTGACATAGTGTTTGATGAACACGTCGCGAGTTCCATTTGGGAGAACATATCTGCTACCTCGTCCAACAGGGACCACATTCCAACATTGCACAGAACACTGTAAACGTTGGTACCTATCAGTTGACTATATAATTGTCTCTAATTAAGTCCAGATCATCACAGTTTAGTGTTGTATTCTAGTAGATATTAATGTCCTCAGATCGTGTTTTTGCTTGGATAGATTCTTCCAAGCGCATGACGAAGTTTTGTGAATTTTTGTGCAATAATGTTTTGTATATTTAAAGCAGTTCGTTTTGTTTTTTCTCCTAAAGTGAAATGACGCTTACAGTTAATTATTGTTTTGGATATCCTGAGATTTTTGCTACTTTTGTGACCACCTTTCCTTGTTTATAGGTCAGGTATATTAAGGAGGTCGACGGATAACCCTTGAAGGACTACTTTTTTGTTAGGTAACAGCTTCATCTCATGAAGGTTTGCAGAATGAACCCATATCTAACCTCAGTTTTTCCCTATGACACACAATTTTGTCTCGGTATGGCTTAGTTAAAAGTACAGAATTTAAAAAAATACGTGTAGTATTAAATAGGAAACATTTTCTAATGTTACGGAAATTATATTTATTTGCTTACGAACCGGCTTTCGGCTTCTTGGGTCATCTTCAGGTAACACCTGAATTTCGTACGCACAGATAAAATGATGTGCGACCTACAAAGATATTATTTATACATAAGATACAGGAGACACAAAAATAATGATATTCAGAGTTTTTACATAGTAAAGCATTGCGGCTTTGTCAGGCAGAAATAGTTACATTAACTACAAATGGAAATAAAGTTTTCTGTGTGGCAAAAAATGTAATGCTTTCCTACGTAAACATTCAGTATGTCAACAGTTTCTTAACTGTTTCTTTTTTTTTAGTTAATGTTACAAAGCTTTTGACAATGTTGATTGGAATACTCTCTTTCAAATTCTGAAGGTAGCAGGGGTAAAATACAGGGAGCGAAAGGCTATTTACAATTTGTACAGAAAACAAATGTCTGTTGTAAGAGTCGAGGGACATGAAAGGGAAGCAGTGGTTGGGAAGGGAGTGAGACAGGGTTGTAGTCTCTCCCCGATGTTATTCAATCTGTATATTGAGCAAGCAGTGAAGGAAACAAAAGAAAAATTCGGAGTAGGTATTAAAATCCATGGAGAAGAAATAAAAATGTTGAGGTTCGCCGATGACATCGTAATTCTGTCAGAGACAGCAAAGGACTTGGAAGAGCATTTGAATGGAATGGACAGTGTCTTGAAAGGAGGATATAAGATGAACATCAACAAAAGCAAAACGAGGATAATGTAATGTAGTCGAATAAAGTCGGGTGATGCTGAGGGAATTAGATTAGGAAATGAGACCCTTAAAGTAGTAAAGGAGTTTTGCTATTTGGGGAGCAAAATAACAAGATGATGGTCGAAGTAGAGAGGATATAAAATGTAGACTGGCAATGGCAAGGAAAGCGTTTCTGAAGAAGGGAAATTTGTTAACATCGAGTATAGATTTAAGTGTCAGGAAGTCATTTCTGAAAGTATTTGTATGGAGTGTAGCCATGCATGGAAGTGAAACATGGACGATAACTAGTTTGGACAAGAAGAGAATAGAAGCTTTCGAAATGTGGTGCTGCAGAAGAATGCTGAAGATTAGGTGGGTAGATCACATAACTAATGAGGAAGTATTGAATAGGATTGGGGAGAAGAGAAGTTTGTAGCACAACTTGACCAGAAGAAGGGATCGGTTAGTAGGAAATGTTCTGAGGCATCAAGGGATCACCAATTTAGTATTAGAGGGCCATGTGGAGGGTAAAAATCGTAGAGGGAGACCAAGAGATGACTACACTAAGCAGATTCAGAAGGATGTAGGTTGCAGTAGGTACTGGGAGATGAAGATGCTTGCACAAGATAGAGTAGCATGGAGAGCTGCATCAAACCAGTCTCAGGACTGAAGACCACAACAACACAACAACAACAATGTTAGTGTTTCTGCGTGACAATAAACGTTACGCCTCCCTATGTAAACGTTCTACATATGATCATTTATGTATCTTTTGTAATTTCTGTGTCAATAATGTCTGTGTAAGTCTCATGTCATTTTATAAGTGTTGGCAACATTAAGCTTTCACCTGAATGTGGGATAAGAAGCCGAAAGCCAGCTCGCGGTGAAATAAATATAATTTCTAGAACATTAAAAAGTGTTTCCTATTTCATCTTTGTATCATATTATGTCAAGCGCCGGTGAAAAATTGAATTATTTTAAAACGTGTAATCAGAATGGAATGTAATTTAAGCGTTGAATGTGATCAAAGGATTTATTGAAGTATAAATATGGACACACCTACTTATGACATAATAAATATATTTATATTATATGTTATATTTACTTTCTCTCTTCTCCTGAAAGAAACTAATGTGGCCCTTTGTACGATTAATTGCCTGTTGAACGTCTAGAAGGTAGCAAAAGTAGAATCCCACCACATCAGAATTCCAGCGACCTAGGTGGCATCTTTACATCATTTTGATTTCTTGGTAAAAGTGCTCGTCTTGTCCCTTATGTTCAACATAGGTAGCCGTAAGAGTAGGTTAAGCCGCATAATTGGAAATATTTTTCTATATTTAGTGCACAATGGCTTCTCTACAGAGGCGAGAAAAGTGGAACAGTTGAGAATGCAGCTTGCCCTCATCGTCGAGAACCAACGTGACTGAAGAGAATATTCCCGAAGTATCAGAGTTGTGTATTTTAAATGTTGGCTATCTGCTAAGTGTAGGTGACTCTAATGAGTATGGTAGGGTAAATTAAATATAAACCAGAATCTTAGTTTTCCGCGCTTTTTGTAAAGGGAGTGCGGTACGATTTTTGCACATTGTTGCTTTCCTTTCCAGAGATTGTTCTACACAGTTAAAACGTTGTCGTTCAGTTTTTTTAGTCAGAATCGAAGTTTCAGATCAAAAGTACTGTCATTTGTTGTGCAAAACATTACAATTACGTTTTTCACAACAGAGGGATATTACGCCGTGTTCGAATGGATTTGACCATCAAACCCTATCTGCGGAGGATACTTTCAATGGAAGATCGTAGCTTCTGTGAATGTCCGATCCACACTATGGATTGCTATTGACACTATCGAGCCAGGGTGTGAATCGGATCTGCAGAAAAGCTAAAATCTCCTTTGCAAATATCCTCCGCAGGTAGAGCGAAATGTTGGGGTCATAAGATGAAATCCATTCAACCATGGCCTAACAGCCCGGAACATTTTATTAACTATGGCGTTTCTGGCCGTGAAAGTTTACATTTTTGAGTTAAAGGATGTAAAACCGTCCAAAATTTTGAAAAGTCTCGCTGCACAGTTCGGTGACAACACCCTGAGGAAGACTGAAGTATGTGCATGACACAAACAGTTTTTACGAGAACGAGGAACATTTTCTTTTTGTTGTTGTTGACCTTCGAGACATGCCCATTCAGCTGTCAGTATCAGTTACGACGACACGAACTTAAGAACAACACCACAACCCAGTCCCGGAGCTCAGAAAATCTCCGACCCGGCCGGGAATCGAAATCACTTGGCAATCATCCGCTCTGATCGCGCAGCTAGCGAGGCGGACAATGTGGAACTGTTGAGAATGCAGCTCACCGTCATCACCCGAGGACCAGCGTGACTAAAGAGAATATTGGCATTGTTAGAAAGCCTTATGGTAGACGATCGCCGAATAAGAGTTGCTGAAAAAATGGAATAAAGAACTGTCAATCCATTAGGAAAGATGTGTTTCCCGTCCAGGAGACTGTATACAACGATATGTTTGTATGTATGAATTTTTCTGTAGCTTAAGTAAAAATTAAAAACATTCTGGTTTATATTTGATTGACCCTCGTATGTTGTGACGTATTATGATTGTTGTGGATGACAATGAGTGAAGAGAGGTGGTGGAACCCGGTGCCGGCACATGACCTGCTCCCAGAGAGGTAAATCCGTTGGCATAATTAACGTCTCTTGAACCTTATCCAACAGTTTAATCACTTGATACGCTCCAGCACGTTGGCTGTAATACAAACGTTACGTGGGTTCTTTTTGCTATCCAAGAGCTTACTAACAAACACCTTTAATGAAACCCAAACCTCCCTGTCACTGACAAGGATTCTCGATACAAAGTTGGAATCGAAAGTCATTTTTCAAGTGTTTTCAATGTCGCTTAGATGAGGAAATTCCTCGCAGGAATAGTTGAAAAATTCTCCATCGTTACTACTGCTCTTATTTCATTAGGTACAACTCAATGTGTGGAGATCGTCACTAGTGGTTTCTTTTCTCTTTTGTTTCTTACGCAAAAAGGAAGAGGAGTCAAAAGCCTGTTATTGTAGTTACAATATATACTAACCAGTGCAACTTATACCACACAAAATATGAATTTCTTGTTGTAGTTATTTCAAACAGTATATGAAGTATATATCATTTAAATCGAATAAAATGAAATTTTTGAATACTGAGTACTCATTGCAGAAAATGGTAGATATATTAAGATTCAGCATACGAAAAACAACAGGAATAAATGACTTTCATTTATAAGATAACCATCGGTATGCTGATGAGTGTTGGATGGCGATTGCAGTGTGGTAAACAAAGGAGGATTGGCTGTGCGGGATTAGTTTATTACTACCCATTGGTTATCTTATTCAAATAGTGTAAATACGGTACCAGTTATCAGGTTGACCTCATCACTTTTCTGCCCGTGTATGGTAATTTACATATGCTAATTTCCTTGCAACGTTACCGAATGTCTTCAGTTATGGATTCTTATTATTTACGTCGCCGGAATCTTATCACATTCTGTTACGTTGCACGCAGCAACTATGACTTCAAACACGTGAAATGTATTGTTAAAAGGTAGCTTTCAGGTTATAAGTTAGAGCTTCTATAGAAGGGATTACGGCAGCATGGTTGCCTGTTTTCACGAGAAACTACATTTGACATGGCTACTTTGTCGGTGACACAGCCGTACCCTTACTGATGGTGAATGGAACAACCGACTAAATAACTGGTGTATGGTGTGTGTGACCAGTATACACCCTCATGACGAGTGCATTTGCTTCATTTTTCACTGACACACAAATATCTAGACAAATGGTGTTGAATAGTGGATCTGAATAAAATCAGACACATCGAAGTGATGCGCTACAATCTTCGTCTTACGAGCTTCTTTAAACGAGGTCGCTAACTCACAGCTGTGCGTTGGTGCTCGACGGGAAGTTAACGGTTTGAATCCTGGTGATCGAATTTTCGCCACCAGCAGTTGACCGGAAAGATCGGAAGATATGGCGATATTAAGTTCCCCATTACTAGTCTTACCACCAATTTCAGGCATTAAATTCTAAACCTCTCCGCAATGTCTCATGAAGAGAGGGGCATGTGAAGCTGCTGATAGTGAGCCATCTGTCGGATAGCGACACTGAGGTCGGCTGCTCGGTGCTTTCTGTGAGGAATTATGTGCTGACATCCGGTTTCGCCGTCCTTCTTCTTTCATCGTCTTAGAACATAAACACGACATGTCATGATGCACGTATCCCATAATATTCATCTACAGTCTACAAAGAACTCTCTTTTTCACGAAGCAATGATATCTCGCCTTCGAAGGAAGAAAAATTTTTGCACTTACGTGCATGTAGACGGCCTGCCATCTAGCCGTATAACGGGTGAAGCCTCTATTTTAGTAGACAGTTTATCCGCCGGGGAGATTTAGAAACAGTTCTCCATTGTAGAAGAGGTGTGTGCAAGCATGAGAAGAACACAGTATTTCGAGAGGGCTTTGTGCTTGTTAACGTTTTCATTTGTAGTCAGCAGACGAGAAATAGGTGAGCTCTTCAGAATTCTTTTGGCTAGCGCGAGATATTGTACACATTTTTCAGTGAGTAATTTTTTATAGATACGGTAATCAAACGAAAGAAAATGGTCTTTTTTGTATTACCATTGATAAAAACTTTATATCTGATGATACCTTATTGCTGTACAAATGGAACGAAACAAGGTATAAGAGTGCTTATTGAGACATATATGTGTATAGGGTCCTCTAGATGCACTGTGCTACCATGAATTTACAGGTTTTGCGTAAATGTGTATTCAATTTTACTTTCGATATCTGTATGTATCAGATTAACTGGGAAAGTACCGCAAGCGTTTGATTTGACTGCATCGTCTGTGTTATTTCATCATGCCAGTAAGAACAGTGTTGAGAGAATAGCCCCAAGAGTCAAAGCAGCTGTGCCGACCCCGATCAGTGATGACTGTACAAGCCTATTTGCATTTATTGTGAAGTAGTTTCCTTCATTACTGTGTCACTTGCGCGAATCCTGTCATGTACGATCGACAGCAGCTTGCCAAAACAAGGCACATCCACTCTGACGAACTTTCTAAATTCCTGTGGATCTTCAAGTTTCAGTTTCTTCATCAACAGGGAGTATTATCTCCCTGGCTTCACCGCTTCTATCCCAGCCGGGATCAAACCCAGTTCCTACTCATCATATTACGTCGTCGTGGTGCCCTTCTCCTAATGACCAAGGCGGACAATGGCACAGCAAATGCTGGGTACATCATTGCGTCCTCCATGCCTAAAATTCTGTCAAACATAAACATAGAATATAGTCTGCTTGTATTTGTATGACATAAAACGAACACTTTAGTCCACAATTCTGCATAGTCGTAACGTAATTTCAATCTAGTTGCACAAGGCAACAATAACAGCTTAATGAATACGAACCTAGACCTCTCAGAAGTTTCAAGAGTAAACGAGCAGCTTCAAAAACGTATAAACCATCACACTCAGCGAGTAAACTATCCTGCAGTTCCACATTTGTACCGCTGAGGCGCTAGCGTAGACTTGCATGTTAGGTCTATCGCGTAATAGGGCTAACGAAAAAGTTGGTAGTTCCAGACCTGTACGTTTGGGACGCTGGTGCAGACTTGTAAACGATAGGTGCTTCGTGTAATACCGGCTTAAAGCACTCCAGAGTTCATCCAGAAAAACTTTCACCGTTTGTTCACATTGGCCCTCGCGAAGATCCAGTGTCGTCGAAGCCTGCACCCCGAGAAAAGGTGGCAGCCTTTGCCACGCGGTCGTAATCAGACAAGAAGCATTTCCTTAAGAGGCAGCAGCATTGTGAGAGCGATTGCAGCGGGGAGCTGCCTGCGGCTCGGCCATTGTCTCGCAATCCAATTAAGGCGTGGCGGCGTGTGCGTGTGTCGCGGGTAGCAGAGTCGTTAAGGGCAGCGACGGCCTTCTGGTCGATGGCGGCGACACGCGAGCCGTGTGCTGTGCTGTGGCGTTACAAATGACTATCGCCCCCCGACCAACCCCAGGGACTCTGGGACTGCCGTGGCCACCAGCCACTGTCAGAGACAAACGGCAGCCTCCGACAAGAAATAACTCGGTGAGGTCACAGCGCTGTCTGTGGATAACAGTATACAACCACACATTTATTTCAAAAGTCCTTCTACTCTATTCTCACACTCTGTGGCATTGACAATGTAACTGTGGTAATGTTATAGAGAAAGTTCAGTCGTGGTTGCAATAGAGATGGTTTTATTAGTTCTTCATTTGCGACGCGTTTCGCCTATATTTAAAGGCATCTTCAGACATTCTAGGAAAATTGCAAAACCCAGTACAAATATAATGGCCACACAGAAAAATCTAAACCAACAGACCACCTAAAAATTTATAGATTATAAATTGTGTTCGGGGGGGGGGGGGGGGGGGGCGTGGTGAATGGTAGCTAAAGGTTGTACTAGCTCCCATTGTATGAAATATAAAAATCTAACACCTACCGAACTACGGGTACATAATCACAACATGAAATGAGGAGTCAAACATGTAAAATTACATCCTTTCTCCTGTTGTATAAAGTCATTGTTTATATATTTTAATAGTGTTGTTTCCCTTCTCCAAATGATTTTTTATGGTATTGGCAAAACCTGCACTTTTAAAAAGTCGCTTTTAATTTCATCATACGACAGTGCTCCTTTATTACCATTATAGACTTGTGGTGTGTCACCACACTACTGTAAACCTTCACAAGGTAGGCTTTTGCCTCTTTTCTTTTTCATGACTATTGCTAATAATCTTACCTACAACCTAATGTAGTTATTACTTAGAGGTACAAATTACCAAATTGCGACTATCGGCATCATTCCTTTTCTAGCATTATACATGCACTTGGCCTACGGTTGCTGGGTGCAGTTTCATACGGTTGATTCCTCATTTCAGGGGATGATTATTTACCTATAGTAGTTCCGTAAGTGCTACATTTTTATATTTCATACTATACGAGTTAGTACACCCTTCTTTAGCTATCACTCCCCCCCCCCCCTCCGCCACCCCCACCCCCCCTAAACACAATTTAGGAATTGTAACTTTTATGTTGTAGAGTTAGAGAATTTTTACATGGTTTGCTGGCTTAGATTTTTGTATAAGCCATTCATAATATTTGTACGAATTTTCCTACGTTGTCTGAAGATGCCTTTAATTACAGGCGAAATGCGTCGCAAATAAAGAACTAACGAAACCATCTTTAATCATACGATGTAGGCTTTCACGGCCAGTGTTGTCTTCAGTTGAAACTACCGGGCTGAGAGGTCGTGGTCGATGAACAAAATATCCACCTAAAGTTTCGTCTTCATCTGCGGGAGACATCTTCTGAGGTCGTCCGGCTGGAGACGAAACGTTAGGTGGATATTTTATACATCGACCACTGCCTGTCAGCGCGGAAATTTCAACTGAAGAAAACCATCTTTATTGTAACCACGACTGAATTCCCTCTATAGACATTTATTTATTTGTGCATTTTATCTGGGAAGATAACGACCCCCAGACACTTTCTTACATCTAACCAGAAGGCATTAACGAGTCAATACTATAGTTTGTGTAAGGCGTGAACAGTATATAACAACGACGCTGAAAACGATAATACTGGCAACATAATATTAAATATCTCAATCCTATTAAGTTGCGTTAAGCAGTTTTATCATTACGTTATTGTCGAAAGTGAGTAATTATATCTACCAGAAATGTGTGACAGAGGTACGAACAAATCATATCTGGAAGAGAAATATACTGGTCAGAGCAAGTATGGTTAGCAGATGAGAAGAAAAAAGAAAACATAAGAAAATAGGGATTACAGTGTAAATGAGATATTGGTTAATTGCTGGACGGAAGGCAAAGTGATATACCGAGAGGGAAACTATGCAGCTAATTAAAAAACACACAGTGTTTTTCGGTAAGTCGCAGGTTGCAGGGCAGTTTGTTCCACAGTCGTATGGCAGAAATGGAGGGCATGCAGAAGATATGGTGTGGTGCAAAGCGACGGCCAAGTTGCTGGATGTATACGATCTGGTACTGCAGTTATGATGCGATGTAATTATTTGGTAGGCGAGGAGCCATTTTGAAGATACTCGTGACTAAGGAACTGGTGAAGTGAAAAGAGCTCGTGAAAATCATTTATCTGTCTGGTCGCATCCGCCGTAACTTGACTCAGGAAGGACTGAATGATCAAAGAAGCGAAAATGAAACACATAACGTCTCAAAATAATGGGTCTTTCGTTGAAAGAACATAAAACCCTAATATTCGTTCCTTACCTTTCTAAGTAATGTGTACACTCTTTGAAACAGAGTATCTTTTTAATTGAATCAAGAAGATACACAATTTCTTTACGGTTCATTCCGATGCTAATAATCAGCACTTACAGTTTGTAGTCTATCTTGCATAGTTCGTCATTCACTTTTCTCTGTATTCTTGCTAAAACCTCCCACATCGTCAATTTTTGTTAGAGCCTTGATTATTTATTATCACCATTAATTGGTCTTCCCATATCGTCAGATACTCTCATATCTTGCACAAGGGCTCCACATGCAGTACTTTCAACAAGTCTCCCTTATCATCATTAAATATTGACAGCATTCTTCATTATTAGAAAGAGTTTTCCTTAAGTATTAGAAAAAGTTTTTTTCTTACTTGATCGATGTTTCTGAAATCCATGCCCATTGGCATGGAGGAGGTCGTTCTGTCAGAGATTCCGTTCTGTTCAATAATCCATATAAATTTGTTTGAAGTTTAAGATGAGAATGACTTTGCATACCGAGGAACTAACTGCACCTTGGTAATAAATTTTTCATTGGGTGTGTATGCACTGTTGTGTATTTTGCCTGAAATTGTTTCCTCTTTCCAGTACAAAACTGACTTTGACGAAGCCCTTCTCTTTAAATCACACATTCTATTCACACTGCTAGTGTTCTGCAACAATAAATCAACTAAAAAATTGACGATTACTTATTCTTTCTTTTCTTCCTAATAAGATATGACCACATTTCGTCATTCTACAGGTGAGGTTTATGGAAATGAAGATAAATGTCATCGTCCTACTGTATGGTAAGTGCGCCTGTCAGACTGTGCATTTTAATAAAACCAACTTGTAGTTGTTGTGATCTTCGGTCCAGAGACTGGTTTGATGGAGCTCTCCATGCCTCTCTAACTTCTGCAAGCCTCTTTATCTCCGAATAACTACTGCAACTTACATCCTCCTGAATTTGATAAATGTGTTCATCTCTTGATCTCCCTCTATGATTTGTATCCCCCACACTTACCTCCAACACGAAGTTGGTGATCCCCTGATGTCTCAGAGTGTGTCCTACAACCGATACCTTCTTCTTGTCAGGTTGCGCCACAAATTTTTCTCCCCAATTCTGTTCAGTACCTCCTCTTCGTTTCTTGAGCTACCGATCTAATCTTCAGTACTCTTTAGTAGCATAGCCTTTCTAAAGCTTGTTTCCTCCTGTCTAAACAGTTTATCGCCCTTATTTTACTTTCATACGTTGGTACAATCCATACAAATACTTCCAGAAAAGACTTCGAGGTTAACACTTTCTCTTCTTCAGAAACGCTTTTCTTGCTATTACTAATCCATACTTTATATCCTCTCTACTTGCTGCCTAAATAACAAAACTCATCGACTACTTTAAGTGTCTCATTTCCTAATCTAATTGGCTTAGAATCATCTAATTTAATTCGACTACATTCCATTATCCTTGTTCTGCTTTAGTTGACGTTCGTCTTATATCCACCTTTCAAGACACTATCCATTCCGTTCTACTGTTCTTTCAAGTCTATTGTTCTCTATGACAGAATTATTATGTCATCGACAAACCTCAAAATTTTTTATCTTCTTCCTGAACTTTAATTCCTTCTACACATTTTTCTTTTATTTGCTTTAGTAGTTGATCAATGTAAAGATGGAATAACATTGCAGGTAGGTTGCAAACCTGTCTCACTCCCTTCTCAACCATTGTTTTCTTTTCCCGCCCCACGACTCCTATAAATGCCGTCTGATTTCTGTACAAGTTGTAGATAGCCTTTCGCTCCCTGTATTGCACTCCTGCTACCTTCAGAATTTCAAGGAAAATATTCCAGTCAACGCTGTTAAAAGCTTTCTCTAAGTTTACAAATGCTGTAAACGTAGATCTGCCTTTCCGTAACCAATCTTCTAAGAGAAGTCGTAAGGTCAATATTGCCTCACGTCTTCTTACACTCTCCGGAATCTAAACTGATCTTTCCCGAGGTCGTCTTCTACCATCTTTTCCATTCTTCTGCAAAGAATTCGTGATAGTGTTTGCAACCATGACTTATTAAACTGACAGTTCAGTAATATTCACTCCAGTTAGCACCTAGTTTCTTGGGAATTGGAATGAATATATTCTTGTTGAAGTCTGAGGTATTTCGCCTGTCTCATACATCTTGCACACCAGATGGATGACTGCTGTCACGGATGGCTCTCCCAAGGCTATCAGTAGGTCTGACGGAATGTCGTCTACTCCAAGGGCCTTCCTTCGACTTAGGTCTTTCAGTGCTCCGTCAAATTCTTCTCGCAGTATCATGTCTCCCGGTATCAAGTCTCCCGTTTCAAGTTCATCTAGGTCCTCTTCGATTCTTACAATATAGCCCGCAAGTATGTCTCCCTTGTATAGACCCTCAATATGCTCCTTCCAACTTTCAGCTTTCCCGTCTTTGCCTAGGACTGGTTTTCCATCTGAGCTCTTGATATTCATAACACTGCTTCTCTTATCTCCAAAGCTCTTTTTTAATTTTCCTATGGGCAATACCTGTCTTTTCCCTGATTATATATGCTTCCAATTTTTACTTTTGACCTCTACCCATTCCTGCTTAGCCATTTTGTATTTTCTAGAAATCTGTTTTTTTTAGATGTTTGTATTCCATTTCGCCTACTTCATTTGCTGCATTTTTATATTTCCTCCTTTCATCAATTAATTCCTACTAGGCCTTGTGGTTTTACCTATTTGATCTCTGCTGGCTTCACTATTTCATATCTCGAAGCAACTCATTCGTCTTCCACGTCCTTCCCCGTTCTAGTCGATGGTTTCCTAATCCCCCCTCTGAAATTTCCAAGAGCCTTTGGTTCTTTCAACTTATCCAGACCCCATATTCTTAATTTACTACCTTTTTGCAATTTCTTTAGCTTTAATCTTGAGTTTATAACCAATAAACCTTGCTCAGAGTCCACATCTGCCCCTAGAAATGTTTTACGATTTAATACCTGCTTCCGAAATCTCTATCTTCTCGTCATATAATCAATGTGAAACCTTCTGGTTTCCCCAGATCTCCTCCACGAATACAATCTTCTTTCATGATTCCTAATCCAAGTGTTAGCGATTATTAAATTATGCTCTGTGGAAAATTTTACCAGGCGGCTTTCTCTTTCACTCCTTTCCCCCTGTCCATATTCAGCTACTATTTTTTCTTTTTTCCAACTGTTGTATTCTAGTCCCCCCTCACCATTACATTTTCGTCTCCCTTAACTACCAGAATAATTTCTTTTATCTGATGTTTCATTTCTTCAATCTCTTCATCATCTGTGGAGCTAATTGGCATATAAACTTGTACCACTCTGGTGGCTTTTGTGTTTATCTTGGCTGCAATGTTGCGTTCACTATGCTGGTCATAGTAGTTTACCGTCATTCCTATTTTCTTATCCATTATTAAACTTACTCTTGCATTACACCTATCTGGTCTTCTGTTTATAACGCTGTATGGACCTGAAGAGACGTCCTGTTACTGCTGTTACAGAACTTCACTAACTCCAAATATATCTAACTTCAACCTACCCACTTCCCGTTTTATATTTTTTAGCTTACCTACACGATTAAGGGATCTGACATTCCTCTCTCCAATCCGCCAGTTTTATTTCTCCTGATTACGACATCCTCCTGAGAGTCCCCACTCGGAGATCCGAATGGGGGAGTATTTTACCTCCGGGATATTTTACTCGAGAGGATGCCTTCATCATTTGTATGGTACGACTACGCTACATGATACATGTATCTCGTGCCCCATGATGGGATGTATCTGGTGACTTAGAAACACACGTTGGAGGAAATATTGCCATCATATTGGCATCAAGTCCGCAGTAAAAGACGGCTATTCCTTCTGGTTGTAAAGTATCACGAAATACCACCGACGCCTGCCTCCGGCGGCATCGTACGTCAAAACGAACGTCGCCCACCCCCCCCCCCTCTCCCCCCACCCAGCACAGCTACAACAGCAGCAGACGCCAGGAGCGCCGAACAAATATGTGGGCCTGTCTGCGTCGTTCATCACAGTGCCTACACGCGGCACGCGGCAGCTGTGAATCAACAGGTGAAGCAAAACTGTTTCCAGAGATGAATGGTCTGCAATATGTAGGCCATTGTCTCGCACCTATGCCACAGCGCAAGGAAATGTGGTGTGGAATCAATCTCGCGAAAACTACGAGGTGTAATCAAAAAGTAACGGGATTTATTCGATTTCGTAGGCTTCATGCATCAGATCTTTAATTTTTTTATCTTGTTAATAACTATTCTCCTGACGTGCGTTTACATTTTCAGCTCTTTTCAGTATGTAGTTTATTGTTGATAGTCGAAAAGGTGATGCGTGTTTTTGAGTTCTTGGCGAATTTTTACTTTCGAAAAAGATGTATCAAAGGATTTCCATTAAATTTTGCTTTAGAAATCACTCAAAGAGCAGCACCGATATCGAAATGTTGACAACGGCTTTTGGCGAATCTACCATGAGTAAGACAAGATTTTAGGATTGGTATAAACGATTCATATAGGGTCGAGAATACGTTGAAGGGGACGACCCCCTTGTTAGTTAGTTAGTTAGTTGGATGCGTGTTCCAGTTATCAATCGCACGGTACGGAAGCCGTTATGATGAGGACCGTGTCAAGTGCTCAAGAAATGCACATATGATACAAGATTTATATATGCCTTAAATGGCACAACATGTATATACTACGTTCACAGATTTATTTATTGTTATTGAATAACTCATCCATGGTATAGAAGGAGTTGTCAAGGAGATAGGATTTCAATTAATTTTTGAAGCTATTACTGCTGTCTGTCAGATATGTTATTCCATCTGCTAATTTGTCAAAATTTTTTATAGCAGCTTGTTTTACCCCTTTCTGTGCCAAAGATAGGTTGAGTAAAGGATAGTGTAAGCTTTTCTTTTTTCTGGTATTATAATTATGAATGTCACTGTTGTTTTTAAACTGGTCCATGTTGTTGAGAACAAATTTCATTATTGAGTAAATGTACTGTGAGGTTGTTGTAAGAATTCCCAATCTTTTAAAAAGACGCCTACAAGACGTGCGACTAAGAACCCCTCACATTATTCTAACCATTTCTTTTTAGGAGTGAATACTTTTTGTTTAAGTGTTGAGTTACTCCAAAATATTATTCGGTATGACTTCAGAGAGTGAAAGCATACAAAGTACGTCAGCTTACTAATTTCTACATCCTCAAAATTGGCAATTATTCTGATTGTAAAATTTGCTCAACTTAGTCGCTTTGGAAGATCCAAAATATGAATTTTCCAATTAAGATTCTCATCTGTATGTACGCCCTAGCACATCAGTTACAGACGGAGATATGGAAAAAATAAAGAAATTGGTTTTGTAAAATTGCCGAATCACCATCAGAGAGGATGCTGATAACGTAGCCAGAGCTTTTGATTCATGCCAAGCTATTATTTCAAATGTTTTTGGCATGAAAAGTGTAGTTGCAAAGTTTGCTGTGAAATTGTTGAATTTCGCTCAAAAACTACGTCGCGTAGACATCGTGAACTGTCGAAGCTGCTAAATGGAATCGACAACGAACCAGAACTTTTAAAGAAGGTTATAAAAGCTGACGAAACGTTGGTACACGGATATGACGTCCAAACGAAGGCCCAATCGTCCCAGTGGAAACTGTCTGAAGAGCCCAGACCGAAAAAAAGTTGGCCAAGTCCTGTCACATGTGAAGGTTCTTCTCACTGTTTTCTCCGACTACAATCGGATAGTGCATTAAGAGTTCCTGCCTTATGGTCACACGGTCACGAAGCAACCCGAAGAAAACGACCAGAATTGTGACAAAACCACATGCAGAAACTGCATCACGGTAATGCTAACGCTCACACCTCAATGCTTGTTCGTGATGTCTTGGAAAAAAAAATCTAATTTGTTATGTTGCGTGAGCCACTGTACTTTTCGGACATGGCCCATTGCGATTTCTTTTATTCCCGAGGCTAAGGAGGATCATGGAAGGACGTCGTTTTGCCACTGTCGATGAGATGGAAACAGAATCGGTGAAGGAGCTGACCATCATAATGAGAAGTGAGTTCCAGAAGTGCTTCCAATAAAAAGCACAGGCACGGGTGTGCTATATTTTTAGGATATTACTTTGCAGGAGACAAAGCTGATGTCGATTAATAAATAAATACTCATTAATAAAAATAAAAATTCCCGTTGCTTTTTGATTACACCTAGTATAGCGTTCCCCAACTGGCACTCAAGGCCACATTAAAAGAAAACTAAATAATGGCTCCTTTCTAGAAAATACGAAGCACAGCATCACGTAACCTACTTTAGTATAGAAAAGCGGCGAAAAATGCGTTTACCAACATCGCAGGAAGATGTTTCGAAAGCTCTCTACGTTTGGGAACTAATTGCCGTATCGAGTGGACATGTGAAATCACTAGTGCAGCACACACCCCCTCAGTCCAAACAGTCTTAAGATTGGATTAACAAAAAAATGGAAGATCGAGGTAGTGGTTCCAATGCTTGAGATGTTCTACAGAGTCTCAACGCATCTGAGTACAACGCACAGAGCGTTGGTACAACCATGCGAATCTATCACAAAAGTCCTTCTTTGACGTGATGTTCAGCCACTGTGTCACATTGGCTTGGATGGCCCTTATGTCGTCAAAGCATTGTGTGAATTTCTTCTTCTCTCGGATGCTGTTCAACTCGCACGACACGTGGTCTTGAATATCGATTATGTCAAAGCGTTGTCTCTTTATGTGAATTTATGTGAATTTATGCACTTGGTCGTTTTGTGGTAGGTTCGTATTGATAACATCAAATCTCATGAACCGTGACGTTTTTTAAGAAAATAATGTCCGCATTTTGCATTTCAATCAATTCGCAGCAGAGGTCCACGTGCCACTGTTTTTGTTATGGAGTGAAGATATGAGGGATAAACTTTCCACACACTTTTCCCTTCTTCAAAACATTCCGGAAACGTCTTGCACAATTGATTTAGAAATTTTGTTCCGCTGCGATTTCTGACACAGCAACGTTGAAATGCTGTGGTCGCATGTCTGCCACCTAACACAAGAGATCAGAACCAACTGGCAAATGCACATCTGTTGTATACAGTTGAGAGTTGAAGCTGCCACCCTAGCTACTGCGCTGGCGTCGCTTTCACGCCAGAATAAATTCGGTCTCGGGACTTGGGGACGGACGGTGTGTACCAAGATACGGCGTAAGAATGCGAGCACTTTAATACGGAACATCAGGCATCTGAAAACATGACATGTTGTGTTCATAAAATTGAATGTTATTTTTGTAAATCTAACGTAAGAGTTGCGGTTAGCGCATTTAAAGCATTAAGGCATCCTGTGCGCCAAATTGTTTGAAAAGGGACGAACAAATATTTGCAGTCGGGCACATAAAATCAATGGCATAAACCGATCGAAAATCTGTAAAGTGTACACAGGTCGGATTACTAGAGACGTTTAATGAACTCGCATATAGAGAGAACATAAACGCGGTTGAGCACAAAAAGCTTAGTAGTATGCACATCTTAAGTATCGCTTCTCAAGGTCACTTGTAGACATTTTTGAAGAACTGGAAATTTACGTTGTAGATAAAATAGTTTTCGGTTATTGTTAATGAGGAAAACTAGTTCGTTCATGACATCCTACCTCACTCACTGCGGGGTTTCCTAACAAATTTAACAGGATATGTCTGATGGTCTTGTGCTCCACAAATAAAAACTGAATTTCGGCGATATTGCACGAAATACTCCGGACGGTGCAGTTACCATCGGCCCCACTAGTACTTACTCTTATTCCTGTTTCAATCACATTTACTACACACATTAAAAAAAACGTTTAGCGTCACCCCGGTTCCCAGAACTCCTGAAGATAGACGATGACTGTGGATATTGTATTACAGACACAGTCTCTTTGACTGTTCAGCGACGTCACTAAACCCGCCCAAATATGTAAACAACAATGCATGAGCAGCACCTATTAGACGGAGGGGGTCCGACTACCGATCAGTTCCACTCATTCCACCAGGAAGGAGGTACACGACTCGTATTGTCTGTAGTTCAACCATGCCTAGACTGTCAATACCGCAGTTCGATCGCGTCCGCATTGTTACTTTGTGCTAGGAAGGGCTCTCAACAAGGGAAGTGTACAGGCGTCTCGGTCCCAGAGGGAACCAAAGTGATGTTGTTTGGACACGGAGGAGTTAGAAAACTGCTGCGGAAGCAAAGGGAACTTCACAGCAAACATAAACATAGCCAAAGCCTTGCAGACAAACAAAAATTACGCGAAGCGAAATGTAGTGTGAGGAGGGCTATGCGAGAGGCTTTCAATGAATTCGAAAGTAAAGTTCTATGTACTGACTTGGCAGAAAATCCTAAGAAATTTTGGTCCTATGTCAAAGCGGTAGGTGGATCAAAACAAAATGTCCAGACACTCTGTGACCAAAATGGTACTGAAACAGAGGATGACAGACTAAAGGCCGAAATACTAAATGTCTTCTTCCAAAGCTGTTTCACAGAGGAAGACTGCACTGTGCTTCCTTCTCTAGATTGTCGCACAGTTGACAAAATGGTAGATATCGAAATAGACGACAGAGGGATAGAGAAACAATTAAAATCGCTCAAAAGAGGAAAGGCCGCTGGCCCTGATGGGATACCAGTTCGATTTTACACAGAGTACGCGAAGGAACTTGCCCCCCTTCTTGCAGCAGTGTACCGTAGGTCTCTAGAAGAGCGAAGCGTTCCAAAGGATTGGAAAAGGGCACAGGTCATCCCCGTTCTCAAGAAGGGACGTCGAACAGATGTGCAGAACTATAGACCTATATCTCTAACGTCGATCAGTTGTAGAATTTTGGAACACGTATTATGTTCGAGTATAATGTCTTTTCTGGAGACTAGAAATCTACTCTGTAGGAATCAGCATGGGTTTCGAAAAAGACGATCGTGTGAAACCCAGCTCGCGCTATTCGTCCACGAGACTCAGAGGGCCTTAGACATGGGTTCACAGGTAGATGCCGTGTTTCTTGACTTCCGCAAGGCGTTTGACACAGTTCCCCACAGTCGTTTAATGAACAAAGTAAGAGCATACGGTCTATCAGATCAATTGTGTGATTGGATTGAGGAGTTCCTAGATAACAGAACGCAGCACGTCATTCTCAATGGAGAGAAGTCTTCCGAAGTAAGAGTGATTTCAGGTGTGCCGCAGGGGAGTGTCATAGGACCGTTGCTATTCACAATATACATAAATGACCTGGTGGATGACATCGGAAGTTCACTGAGGCTTTTTGCAGATGATGCTGTGGTGTATCGAGAGGTTGCAACAATGGAAAATTGTACTGAAATGCAGGAGGATCTGCAGCGAATTGACGCATGGTGCACGGAATGACAATTGAATCTCAATGTAGCGAAGTGTAATGTGATGCGAATACATAGAAAGATAGGTCCCTTATCATTTAGCTACAAAATAGCAGGTCAGCAACTGGAAGCAGTTAATTCCATAAATTATCTGGGAGTACGCATTAGGAGTGATTTAAAATGAAATGATCATATAAAGTTGATCGTCGGTAAAGCAGATGCCAGACTGATATTCATTGGAAGAATCCTAAGGAAATGCAATCCGACAACAAAGGAAGTAGGTTACAGTACGCTTGTTCGCCCAATGCTTGAATACTGCTCAGCAGTGTGGGATCCGCACCAGGTAGGGTTGATAGAAGAGATAGAGAAGATCCAACGGAGAGCAGCGGGCTTTGTTACAAGATCATTTGGTAATTGCGAAAGCGTTACGGAGATGATAGATAAACTCCAGTGGAAGACTCTGCAGGAGAGACGCTCAGTAGCTCGGTACGGGCTTTTGTTAAAGTTTCGAGAACATACCTTCACCGAAGAGTCAAGCAGTATATTGCTCCCTCCTACGTATATCTCGCGAAGAGACCATGAGGATAAAATCAGAGAGATTAGAGCCCACACAGAAGCATACCGACAATCCTTCTTTCCACGTACAATACGAGACTGGAATAGAAGGGAGAACCGATAGAGGTACTCAGGGTACCCTCCGCCACACACCGTCAGGTGGCTTGCGGAGTACGGATGTAGATGTAGATGTAGATGTAGACAGAAACTGTCGATGACATGCCTCGCTGAGGCCGCGGAAGGGCTACTACTGCAATTGATCACCGCTACCTACGGATTATGGCTAGGACCAACACTGACAGCAACGGCACCATGACTAATCAGGAAGAGTCAATGCTCAAAAAAGTGGCACAGGGAAGTTCTAAACAGTGAAGAGATACGCTTCTAATTCCTGAGGCTATAGACACTGCTATAATGAACAGCTCAGTAAGCAGTTTAGGTGAAGGGGAATGGTGATCAGAATGAGATTTTCTCTCTGCAGCGGAGTGTGCGCTGATATGAAACTTCCTGGCAGATTAAAACTGTGTCCCCGACCGAGACTCAAACTCGGGACCTTTGCCTTTCGCGGGCAAGTGATCTACCATCTTTTTTTGTTGTTGATCGTTGTGTTTGGTCGCTGCGGACGTCGCAAGACATCCTGTTCAAGTTCGATGATTGATCTTTCCACTGATTTTTTTTTTTTATTATTACAGAGACCAACCGGCTCTCTGACCGAACACGCTGAGCTACCGTGCCGGCAAAATATCCCTGACCCCGCCGGGAAGCGAACCATCTGAGCTACCGAAGCACGACTCACGCCCGGTACTCACAGCTTTACTTCTGCCAGAAGGTCATTCTGGTAGAGCACTTGCCCGCGAAAGGCAAAGGTCCCGAGTTCGAGTCTCGGTCGGGCACACAGTTTTAATCTGTCAGGAAGTTTCAGAAATGGTGATCTCTAAAAAGGGCAATCACAGAAATTATTATTTATTTATTTATTTATTTATGCATTTATTTTACCTGGCAAGATTAGGGCCTTCAGGCCCTCTCTTACACCTAACCAGGCATACTCAGATTGAACGAGTTACAGTTACTAAATAACATTAAGAACATTTAACGTATTATGCAGTATTGATGTTAAACGAAAAAAATTTGAGATTATAACAGTAGTACAATGATAGTCATAACAATAAAAATAATTATAACAATCAACGATAATAATGATAATAATAATGATAATAGTAATAATAATAATAATAATAGTGACTAAGTATATGAAAGTAAACATACATTTCTTTTGTGAATGTCAGTTAGTTGGGAATTTTCTCGTTATATTCTTGCAGCTTGTGAGTTATTCTCATCGAGCAGAGACATAAGACGATAGAATGGGGTGAAAGAGATATATAAGAGGTAGATAGGTTTGAGGAAGAGAAAAAGAATGGTAAAATTCGAAGCTGTGATGGAGAGAAGAAAGAAAGAGATGTTAGGGGCACAACAATGGTGGCTATACCGTCCCTAATATGTAAGTTTTGAGTTTCCTCTTGAATGTTGAGTAGTTCTGGATAAGACGCAGATCACAGGGGAGTGCGTTCCATAGTCGTATGGCTGAGATGGAGAATGACACGGAGAAAGATTTTGTGTTATGTAAAGGTACAGCCAAGATGATAGACGTATCCGATCTGGTATTGCGATTGTGGAATGATGATAGATGTTTAATGTGAGAAGATAAGTATTGAGGGCACCAGTGGCTAAGAAATCGATGAAGTAAGCACATCGTGTGGAGATCGCGTGCCTTATGTGGGCGTATCCAACCTAGCTGGGAGTATGAAGGACTGATATGATCATACAACCGAATATTGCACACGTATCTGACGCAAGCATTCATCACTAGCTCGAGGCATCTAGAATTTTCACTATTCGTGCCGTGTTGAACTACATCGCAGTAGTAAAGATTAGGCAAGACTAGTGTTTGGACTAATTTTTGTTTAACATGGGTTGGAAATATTTTTCTAAATTTTTGAATTGCATGTAGGGAGGAGAGCGATTTCCGGCAAGCTGTGACTGTTTGTTCTTCCCAGTTTAGGTGTTCATCCAAGATTATTCCAAGGTCTTTTACTGTTTTTTGGTATGGTAGTTGGGTACCATTGAGGAGTATTTTAGGGACCGTTTCGCGAAAGTACCGGCTGATTAACTTTGGATGAGATATAAGTGTGACCTGGGATTTCTTGGGGTTTAGTTTCAGACCTAGGTTCTGTGCCCATCGAGAAACAGAGCAAAGATCTGCGTTCATACTCGCTACTGCGCCAGCAATGTTTTTGGGGCTTGCACTTATGTACAGTTGGATGTCGTCAGCATATAGATGGTAGCTGCAGGAGTGAATCACTGAAGAAATATCATTAATATAGTGAGAAGAGTAGTGGACCAAGGACGGAGCCTTGGGGAACTCCAGAGTGCACGCTTTTCCATGATGACTTTTCCGACCCACAAACGACTTGTTGACTTCTGTTTTTGAGGTAGCTGTCGAACCAGTGTTTTGCGCTGATTGAGAAATTCAGCTGTTTCATTTTAATTAGTAATATATCGAAGTCAACTGTGTCAAAAGCCTTGCTAAAGTCAAGCAGTGTTAGGATAGTAGCTTCACGTCTGTCCATAGCATGTTTAATGTCATCAGTTACTTTGATTAATGCAGTTGCTGTACTATGGTGCTTTCGAAAGCCTGACTGATATTCGTCATGGATGTTATGAGTTTTGAGGTAATCCGTCAGCTGTTCATGGACGATGTATTCTAGGGCTTTAGATATTGCAGGTAGTATGCTGATCGGCCTGTAGTCACCTGGCGACTTAGGGTTGTCAGTCTTGGGTATAGGCTGGATTAAACTTTGCTTCCACTCAGTAGGATATATACTACTGACAAGAGACAGGTTGAAGATGTCTGTGATAACTGGAATAATAGTGGCTACGACGTTTTTAATCATGCCAATGCTCACTCCATCATTTCCTACTGCCTCGGAAGAGATTCTCATAATTGCCTTGTGTACTGTGCCGGTAGTGACATGTTTTAGGAAAAACGTGTCTCTCAAGAGATTGATATCTTGGGGCTGGTAATTTGTCGCTGCGTGGCAGATTACAGCTGTTGAGAAGAAATCGTTTAATTCTTCTGCAGACGCTTGATAAACAGCGTCATATCTTCGCTTCCCTATACCGAAACTGCGCAGCTTTTTCCACAGTGCAGCAGGTTTTGATATGCCGCATACGACAGAGCGGGCATGTCTGATTTTGGCATTTCTCACGCTTTGCTTCGTTCTGTTTCGGAGTTTCCTATAAGCTTCGTACGCCTCGGGAGTTGGGTTACGCTTGAAGGCCCTGTGTGCAGCATCACGTTTATTCATTAACTGGCGTAATGCAGTGGTGAGCCATGGAGCAGGAGCTCTCTTTACCTTGACAGTGCGTTGAGGAGCATGTTTATCATACAGTGCAATAATTTTGCTATATAATTGCCGAATTTTTCCGTCTAAAGTCGGTTCATTGCTTATATCATGCCAAGGGATGTCTGAGCAATCCTTTTGAAGAGCGTCATGGTTAACATTTTTTAAGTTTCTGTAGGTTACCAGGTGAGATTTTTCTTTGGTAGTATGCACTGAGTAATTTAAGAATATCACGTCATGAGCAGAGAGTCCCGGAGCGGATGTCTGATTGGCGCGGATTATTTTATCTGGTCGCTTTGTTGCTATTATATCTATGAGTGTGTGGCTGTGTGACGTGTGGTGAGTTGGGTCCAGCGGTGTTAAACTCATATCATTGGAGTGGAACAGTCGCCTTAGTTTAGAGGGAAAAACGTTGGTACCAGGAAAAAGACTGGAAGGGAACCACGGGTAACAGAAGAAATCCTTTAGCTGATCGATGAAAAAAGGAAGTACAAAACGTTAAGGGAAATTCAGGAATACTGAGATACGAGTCACTAGGAAATGAAATACACTATGTGATCAAAAGAATCCGGACACCCCCAAAAACATACGTTTTTATATTAGATGCACTGTGCTGCCACCTAATGCCAGGTACTCCACACCAGCGACCTCAGCAGTCATTAGACATCGTGATAGAGCAGAATGGGGCGCTCCACAGAACTCACGGACTTCGAACGTGGTCAGGTGATTGGGTGTCAGTTGTGTCATACGTCTGTACGCGAGATTTCCACACTCCTGAACATCCCTAGGTCCATTGTTTACCAAGTAATTGTGAAGTGGAAACGTGAAGGGACACGTACAACACAAAAGCGTACAGGCCGACCTCGTCTGTTGACTGACAGAGACCGCCGACAGTTGAAGAGGTTCGTAATGTTTAGTAGGCAGAATCTATCCAGACCATCACAAAGTAATTCCAAAATGCATCAGGATCCACTGCAAGTATTATGACAGTGAGGCGGGAGGTGAGAAAACTTGGATTTCAAGGTACAGCGGCTGCTCATAAGCCATACATCGCGCCAGTAAATGCCAAACTGATGCCTCACTTGGTGTAAGGTGCGTACATTGGACGTTTGGACAGTGGAAAAACGTGGTATGGAGTGGCGAATCACGGTATACAGTGTGTCGATCCGATGGCAGGGTGTGGGCATGCAGAATGCCCGGTGAACGTCATATGCCAGCGTGTATAGTACCAACAGTAAAGTTCAGAGGCGGTGGTGTTGTAGTGTGGTTATGTTTTTCATGGAGGGCTTTGCACCCGTTGTTGTTTTGCGTGGCACTATCACAGCACACGACTACATTGATGATTTAAGAACCTTTTTGCTTCCCACTGTTGAAGAGCAATTCGGGGATGGCGATTGCATCTTTCAACACGATCGAGCACCTGTTCATAATGCATGGCCAGTGGCGGAGTAGTTACACGACAATAACATCCCTGTAATGGACTGGCCTGCACAGAGACCTGACCTGAATCGTATATAATACCTTTGGGATGTTTTGGAACGCCGACGTCGTACCAGGCCTCACCGACCGACATCGATACCTCTCCTCAGTGTAGCACTCCGTGAAGAATAGGGTGTCGTTCCCCAAGAAACCTTTTGAGCACCTGACTGAACGCATGCCTGCGAGAGTGGAAGCTGTCATCGAGGCTAAGGGTGGGCCTACACCATATTGAACTCCAGCATTACCGATGGAGGGCGTCGCGAACTTGTAAGTCGTTTTCAGTCAAGTGTCCGGATACATTTGATCTCATAGTGTAAATAGGAAGTGCAGGAAAGCCAAGATGAACTGCGTGGATGAAAAATGTGAAGATGTCAAAGAAGAATTGATTGTTGGAAGGACTGACTCAGCATATTGGAGAATAACCTTCAGTAAAATTAAAAGCAAGGGCGATACCATTAAGTGTGCCATGGGGATTACACTGTTAAACGCAGAGGAGAGAGTGGATAGGTGGGAAGAGTACATTGAATGCCTACGTAATTGGGAGTACTCATGTTATTACGTGATGGAAGAAGGAACAGGAGTCGACAGGGAAGAGACAGGGGATCCAGTAATAGAATCAGAATTTATAAGACCTTTGGACGACTTATGATGAAATAAGATAGAAGGGATGGATAATATCAGATCACGTTGGTATTGAGAATGTATGAGACTTGTGATATACCATCAGACTTTCGGAAAAATATCATCCACACAATTTCGAAGATCGCAGGAAACTAGAAGTGCGCGAATCATCGCACAATCAGCTTAACAGTCCATGCAACCAAGTTGCTGTCTAGAACAGTATGCAGAAGAATGGAAAAGAAAATTGAGGATTCGCTAGATGACGATCAGTTTGGCTTTAGGAAAAGTAAAGGAACCAGAGTGGCCATTGTGACGTTGTGGGTGATAATGATAGCAATGCTTAAGAAAAATCAAGACACGTTCACAGGATTTGTCGACCTGGAAAGACCGTTCTCAAATTTAATATGGTTCAAGATGTTTTAAATTCGTGGAAAAATAGGTATAAGATGTAGGAGAAAGGCAGGTTATATACCATATGTAGAAGAGGGAACAATAATAAGTGGAAGACCAAGAACGAAGTGCTCGCATCAAAATAGGTGTAAGACTACTACTCAACCTGTACGTCGAAGAAGCAAAGACGAAAGTAAAAGAAAGGTTCAAGAGTGGGATTAAAATTCAAGGTGAAAGGATATCAATGATAAGATGATATTGCTATCCTCAGCGAAACTGAAGAAGAATTACAGGGGCTATTAAATGGAATTAACAGTCTAATGAGTACACAATATGAGTTGAGCGTAAACAGAAGAAAGACGAAAATAATGTGAAGTAGCAACTTCTACGATAAACTTAACATCATAATTGGTAAGTAAATGAAGTTAAGGAATTCTCCTACTTAGGCACCAAAATAACTCATGATTGATGGAGAAAGGAGGAGACAAAAAGGAAACTGGCACTGACAAATAGCACATTCCTGGGCAAGGGAAATCTGCTAGTATGAAACATAGGTCTTAATCTGAGGAAGAAAATTCTGAGAATGTATGTTTGGAGCACAGCATCGTACGGTAGTAGGAGAGAATCGAATCATCTGAGATGTGGTGCTACAGACGAATGTTGGCAATTAGGTGGGCTGATAAGGTAAGGAATGAGGAGTTTCTGCACATAATCGGCGAGGAAAGGAATACATGGAAAACGCTGACAAGAAGAAGGGACAGGATGGCAGGACATCGGTTACGACATCAACTAATTACCTCCATGGCATCAGAGTGAGCGGTAGAGGATGTACATTGTAGGGGAAGACAAAGATTGGAATACACCCAACAAATAATTGAGGACGTATGGTGCAAGTGATACTCTGAGATGACTAAAAGAAGTATTATGGTTTCATTTCCTGCTCCCAGGGAATCTAAAAATGGCTCTAAGCAGTATCGGACTTAACATCTGAGATCATCAGTACCCTAGACGTAGAACTACTTAAACCTAACTAACCTAAGAAGGTCACACACGCATCCATGTCCGAGGCAGGATTCGAACATGCGACCGTAGCAGCAGCGCGGTTCCGGACTGAAGCGCCTATAACCGCTCGGCCACAGCGGCCGGACCAGGGAATCTATGCTGACATGATTTATTCATAGGTACGCAGCCTGAACAAAATTTCTTGTATCACTTGATCTACAGGACTGAAAAAAAAACAAATTTCGAAATTATTAGAAGTACCAACTGCTACTCATAAGGAGATTACGTCTTGACATGCCGTCGACGACAACGGCATTAGGGGCAGACCAGATGCTCGAATTGGAAAAGGGTGGCTTAAAAAAATTACTAACTGGAGCCTTAAGTAACTCCAGTGTAATTCTAGACTACTAGACGAGGACGTCATATTCGCTCCTCCCGAATTCGAGTCTAGTGTTGTCTCAAACAATGCAAAACCTGGTCAAGTTATAGTGTACATATCTTTATTTTGCTGTTTGTATTCTGGGAATGAGAAACATATAGCCAAAGATGTTGAGGAATGGATAGTAATTAGTGTCTCACAGTACTATATGTGATCAGTAGTGTTTACTCAAGTCTGTGCATCTAAGAGGCCGTTTCTGGTAGTCCAGAGTTATCTCGGGATATTAACTCTTTCGTGGGCAAAATTATCGAGCAGTTTTTTTTAATGAATGGAGATCAGATACTAGTTAACAGATAGGTATATTTATCATACAGAATATCAAATTTGCTTCAACTGTGAAAGTGAGGTCACACAACAAGGTGGGAAGTATTCTTCCCACTGTCCTTCCTTGGAGTTAAAAGACAAAAACAACTTTTTCAATATATGTCATGTTTATTTGATAAATTTATTTCTCTTGTTACAATGATTTTTCACAATTACTTGCCATGAAATTTTCTGAAACATGGGTCTATGCAAAGTGGTATTTGACAATATTTACAAACAAAGCGAGTGCTCTTTTCCGCAGCTTTGGTACTACAATGACGGCACGTCCAGTAGGTTTCTCCTAAAATGGGTTGATGCTCCCCTACAGCCACATGACGAAAATCTTCAGGTACTTTACCCCTTTTTGTCCACGCCTTTTTCTGGGATGAGAAGCCAGCCATCAATTGTCTGGCTAGATGGATCCTGTATGTGAGCTGATCATGCTGTCCACTTTCTCTTTTACTAATTTTCCACAGGATGAAACTGCTCACTGCAGCAACATCCACCAGGAAATAAAATATTCTGTGCCACCATTTTATAGAACGTCTGCCAGTAGCATACCTTTCCCGTAATTGTTAAAACTTATCGACACCACCCATTATTTTGTTGTATTCTGCCACAACTTCAGGACAAGAAATCTCTGTACTAGTAACATCCTTGTTTTCCTTTTCACTGTGGCTGTTTCTCATGGATCATGAATTGAAGACAGGAAAGTGACTGGATCTTTATCAATCCATTTTACTGCAGGAATGGCTCCTTTTGAGTAACTAAAATCGCTTTACTATAAGCAGAGTAACGTGTGCCCCATAGCGTGATCGCAACGATTGGATGAGATATTTCAGAAAGAACGGTTTGAGCCATTCAAAGGTTTTTCTCATGCACTAAAATAGGGTAATAAAAGTAGGAGAATTTAAATGGCGAAGAGGTCGTCAGTATTACACGGCCCAGTCACATTAACGTGACTACCGCCTGTTTCGACGTCAACTTGCAATAAGAACTCACAGACGGTAGGTAGCAGCATTAGCAATGGAGGTAACATAAAACATGTCAGGGGACGTAGAAAACTGTGCAGTCGTTGTCGTAAAGCGGAAACGTAGCGATTTATCTGACGTCCGAAAGGGCACGTTAACTGGCTTTACGTCTAAGGGTGGAAGCAATTCCGAGACGGCTAAATCTGTAAACTGTTCACCGTGGTTAAAGCATACCGTGCATGGCAAAATGGCGCTTCCAAAACCTGCGTTAAGGCAAATGTGGTGCACCAGGGGCCATAGATGACAGGGGTAAAAGACGGCTGCGGTGATTTGTACGGGCGAATGTACGTGCAACTGGGGAGCAGCTGACCGATCAAATGAACCAAGTGGCTACCAACAGTGTCTCCTCAGGAACCGTTCAGCGAATGTTGGTGAGCAAGGGCCTCCGCAGCAGACGCCTGGTTCGTGCACCCATGCTGACTGCTGTTCATCGGCGAAACCTGGAATTTTCACACCAATACAGCACCTGGACGTCCAACGAGAGGTGGCCTTTTGAGATGAATGTCGAGTCATAAAACGCTCATGGCATTTAGCGGAGAGAACCTAGGTTCATCTTCGCAGCAAGCAAAATTTCGAAATTTTTTTTCCCAAACTGTAGACTAAGTTACGCCAATTTTGGTCTTTGAAACTGGGCTGTATAGTCAGTTCTGTGTTATTAGTAAGAAGTGGAGTAAAAATATCAGAAGTATTTAATTATATAGGCAACGGCCTTGTCGCACTGGATACACCGGTTCCCGTGAGATCACCGAAGTTAAGCCCTGTCGGGCGTGGTCGGCACTTGGATGGGTGACCATCCAGCCGCCATGTTGCTGTTGCTACTTTTCGGGGTGCACTCAGCCTCGTGATGTCAATTGAGGAGCTACTCGACCGAATAGGAGCGGCTCCGGTCAAAGAAAACCATCACAGCGACCGGGAAAGCGGTGTGCTGACCACACGCCCCTGCTATCCGCATCCTCAACTGAGGATGATACGGCGGTCGGATGATTCCGATGGGCCACTTGCGGCCTGAAGACGGAGTGGTCTTATGTAATTATATACAGCTATATGTTTCTGTGTTTGATACTCCTATGAACGCTCAAATTTTTCATAGGAAAAAGGCGGACGGATCTAATGGAAACAACCAAGGCAAAACAAAAGGAAAACGAAATTGAAGGAATTCATACAGTGAAGATTGCCAAATGGAATGTAAGTTGTCTTAACATGACGGCTCTTGTTTTAGAAAGATAGTTAAACACTAAAAGTATAAATATGACAGACACTAGTGAAACTAAGAAAATAATTGAAAGGCACCAAAATGTGGATTGAGTACATGCTGACATATAGTGGCGTAGAACAGCTGAACTGGAAAAATGCTGGAATCAGAAGATTAATAGATAAGAAGTGGAAAAAAGCCTCCCACAAGCTACATAGATGTAAATTAGAGAACAATTGGCGCTCGATTTAAGACTGGAAGATGATATCTATCCTGATTGGACTATATTCACTATAAAAAGGAAGGGAAGAAGATGCAGAGCAGTTCTATCACACATTGCAGGCCTAATTAGACAAAACAAATTTAATTCTGTCAAAATATTTAATCGAAAGACTAGGGAATATAGAAACAGAAAACGTGGTATGAAAATATGTAGAAGCATGCCTTAAGAACAATGTAACAAGCCTTAGCTATAAAATACATTTTAACGCGAATAAGAAACAGATAAAAATACTTGGTTGCCAGAGAACTGCGATCACAAATAGTCTATGTAACAATGAAAAAAGCGGAATCGTACGATGTACACGAGTCTGCAGGGAAGTGACATGGTAGTTGTTACTAAAATGATTGTTTTGGCAATGTGGAAGAGAGACGGTACAAAGCAGAAGGAGGGAAAAGGCAATGAGAAGTTTGGAATAGGGCTACTATAGGATTGTAGCATATTATCAAAGACGACTGACTAAATATATGTTAGCAATACCAACAGCAGAAGGCACAGATATGCGGTATCATAAGAATAACATTAAAAACCGAAACATGGAAGGACACCCAGCTAATGTTTTGTAATGGAATGCCTACCCTTATGCTACTTTATGGAAGTGAGTCATGGATAATGAGAGAGGGAGAGAGAAAAGCCGAGTACAAAATGAAATATTTAAGATCTATAGAAACTGTGCTAGATGAGATCGATCTAAAGATGATGACATTAGAGAACAGTAGCAAATGTATAACCTAAACAATAAAACACAGCTACTTAAAAAACGGAGAGACGATCTAAATGGTTCAAATGGCTCTGAGCACTATGGGACTCAACTGCTGTGGTCATCAGTCCCCTAGAACTTAGAACTACTTAAACCTAACTAACCTAAGGACATCACACACATCCATGCCGATTCGAACCTGCGACCGTAGCAGTCGCACGGTTCCGGGCTGCGCGCCTAGAACCGCGAGACCACCGCGGCCGGCGAGACGATCTAGATTATGGTCATTCAACCTCTTTTTACCTACCGCCCATTTTTGTATCTCTGTTAGTAGTGAAATTTTCTAACCCCTCACCGGTTCCACAATAATGGTGATTCGTAAAGTAGAGAATTAACTTTACTTTATAAAACGTCTAAAGCAGAGTTACAGTAAGTTGAACCATATACGAAGTGTTCTTCCTCCGTGCTTTTTATTTGAAAACTCTTAAAGCTTTTTAATTAAAACAAATGTTATTAACATTCTGCTTCGTTATTCTGCATGTCTACATACTTGTACCTCATCTTAGTCACGCTGGCTCCGAACGCATCTCTCCTAAGGAGATACAACTTCGTTGATACGTTCACTGTACAATGTTTGACTTTGTTGACAGGGCCACTACCTCACCTCTGATTGCACCGCTTCATCCTATCAGAGTGAATTCCTCAAAGATATTCTTTAAATTAAAATCGCATGGGGCCAAGTCGGGACAGGCGGATGATCGACAAAAGCGAACCCAATGAACCGTCGGATCGGTGTAGCAGTCGTAGCACTCGTGAGTGGTGTAGCATTGTCGCGCTGAAGGAGAAGGTGCTCCATGCGTGGACGAACTCTTCAAATTCGAAACTCACTTACTGTAAGCTGTTTCTCATGCATCGCAATCGAACATTTCACAATTCTGGCATGCTACCGTCGGAGGGCTGCAGATATGTAGACATGAAGAACAAAGATGGAAAAACGTTAGTAACGTTTATTTTACATAACAAGCTTTAAGAGCTTTCACATGAAAAATTCGGAGGAATTACTTTTCAGAAGTCTCTCGTAGTATCAATTACTTACCAATACTTTATGTAAACATTTTTTTTTAAACTGACGAAACTAATGCCGTTCGTGCGGGTGAGTTCACAAAGACGCTCTTCATTGCGAGGGAAGACGGCTGTGCTGGGTCGACCCAGCCGTAACTTGTCATGCACACCATTTTCACCGACTTGAAAATACCGTACCCATCGCCTCACACTGCGCGCTTCTATTGTATTGTTTTCATACATCTTCAGCAAGCGCCGATGGATATCAACCGGCACAATTGCTTCAGCAGTGAGGAATTCAATCACACATCGCTGTTTTATACGCGCATCCATATCAAACTTTAAATTTGGAACACTCCTCTGCTGCCGCCAACTGACGCAGAACAACGGAAAGAGGAGGGTTCACGCACTAGCACGACACCAACGATATCTGGCGCCGACATCCAACGTCACCACAAAAAATAGGAGGCATTAGTTTCGGAACGATCCTCGCACAGTGGCCTGATTCACAGCGCTCCTGGAAGGCGGCGCGAGTTGACGTCTTGTACGATAACGTTAACCACGGGCGCGGTTATCGCTCGTTCGCGGCTGGCTGCGTTTCATTAGGCAGTCGGCTGCGCTGCCCTCACCGGCTGTGGCGTGTCACGCAGAACCGGCTACTTCGCCGCATGAATGACGTAACGAAACACGAACGCCAGGTGACAGCCATGCAACGATAATGAAACGTCAACACTTGCCAGGTCATTGGATGAATGATTATATGCAATCTTTCTTACAGGTTCTACATCTATACTTCGCGAATGCACCTTGTGGTATGTGGTACTAAAGAGAACAGCTGCAAGGAGAACCGTGACATTGACAGAAAATGTAAAGCTAGTAAACACATTTTTTCTGTCAAAATATTGGTACGTGGCCAAAAATGTAATCCCCTACCATAGAACTGAGGCGGCTAATAATACAACCAGCCTGCTGACTACTGTAGGGTAAAGACATACTTTAAGGTGGCAGACAACTCACGCACTATAAAACCAGAAGGATGACTCGGCCTGATCGTCTTTTTGCCAATGTGTGATGGTCCACTGATACATAGGACACCCATTATCACAGAAAACAGTCTTTCTTGCCCTACAGTAGCCTTGTTTGACAAAATACAGACCAGAGTTGGCAGTAGCGCTCATGGTCAACACAAATGCTCGATCTAGATTCGACCACATGCGAGAATACGTTATACTGAAGAGTTACATAACTGGGCGTGCTCTCAACCACTGAAAGAAGGATGCAAAGGAAATATACTACTCTGTCAGAGGCAACACACTCAGGAATACCAAAGAGCCGAAGTTTTCGAAGAGCTGGGAGAATTTCTTACTACATTAAGTCCGCAGCACCTGGTAAAAGGTTGTGAACGAGGCGATGCCGACCAATAAAAACTGGCAGACGTACACTGAGGTCACGAAAGTAATGGGAAACATCCTAATATCGTGAAGGACCTTTTTCCACGGCGTACTGTAGCAAGTCGACATGTCTTGGACTCATAAAGCCATCGGAAGTCGCCTGCAGATATATGGAGGAATGGTTTCTCTATAGCTGTCCGTAATTGCGGAAATGTTGTCGATGCAGGAAGTTGTGCACGAACTGATCGCTCTATCATGTCCTGGTGTATAGCCGGTGTGGTCACGGGCCCAGGAGAGGCGCTGCAGGCGACGTTGTGCAGTAAGTAAAGGCACTCGCCTCGGTAGTCTGCTGCCATGGCCTGTTAACGCCAGATTCCGCTGCACTGTCATGACGGACACGTTCGCCGTACGTCACACAGTGATTTCTGCCGTTATTTGACGTAGTGTTGCTTGTCTGATAGCACTGACGCAGACGCCGCAGCTCTCGGTCGTTAAGTGAAGGCCGTCGGCCACAACGTTGTCCGTGGTGAGAGGTAATGCCTGAAATTTAGTATTCTCGGCACACTCTCGACACTGTGGATCTCGAAATATTGAATTCCCAGTTTCAGAAATGGAATGTTACATGCGTCTAGCTCCAACTATCACTAGGCGTTGAAAATCTGTTAATTCCCGTAGTGCGGTCGCAATCACGTCCGAAACGTATTCGCATGAATCATCTGAGTATAGATGACAGCTTCGCCAATGCATTGCCCTTTCATACCTTGTATACGCCTCACTACAGACATATATAAATGTGCATAACGATATCACATGACTTTTGTCACCTTATTGTGCTCTGCCACCACTATGTAGTGCGAAACTGATCATTAAACGTGAAGAAAAGAATGACCTGTTCTCATAAGACGAGGTGGGGTGTATTGTATTATCAGTGAGAAGTAATAATTAGCGGAATAGGTCGCTTAGGAGAGCTCAGTGAAACCGAAAGTGGCTTAGTCACTGCTTGTTATTTGAGTAACACATCCATTAAACACCCTAAAACCTTTCTAAAGCTGCCAAATTGACTGTTGGTGATGGGAATGTGAAGTGGAGAGGTGAAGAAACAACCGCAGCTAAACCAAGACCAGGCAGACCTCATGTACCGACGAACGGGGACAGCGAAATATTGCGAGGGGTCTTTTTTCGATATGGGGGTGGGGGGTATTTTTTCAAAAAATTGCAAGAAATCAGCGGAAGGAATCACTCGTCAGTTCCAAAGTTCTATAGTACAATTAGTGTCGTAGGAAGTTAAAAAGAATGGGGTGCAATGGTCAACAGTTCCTCGTAAGCCACACATTTCTGTACTCAGTGTTTCCTTACGCGGCGACGCCACTGGACAGTGGGTGACTGGAAACGAATGATTTAGAGTTATGAATGACACTATACACCGTGGCAGTCAGAGGTAAGGGTTCTGGTTACGTGCCATCATGCGTATTGCCAATAAGAACTAATGAGGTGCTGTTACGTTATGAGGGTGTTTTTCGTCGTTAGAGTGTGGTCCCCTAACTGCATTTAAGAAAACTTAAAATGTGGAAGGATATGCGCACATTTTGTAGCTTTGTGTTCTGCGTAAAGTAGAAGAGCTCTTGTACTGTGAATGTATGTACAATACTGGCCATTAAAATTGCTTCATCACGAAGATGTGCTACAGGCGCGAAATTTAACCGACAGGAAGAAGATGCTGTGATATGCAAATGATTAGTTTTTCGGAGTATTCACACAAGGTTGGCGCCGGTGGCGACACCTACAACGTGCTGACATGAGGAAACTTTCCAACCGATTTCTCATACACAAACAGCAGTTGACCGGCGTTGCCTGGTGAAACGTTGTTGTCATGCCTCGTGTAAGGAGGAGAAATGGTCACCATCACATTTCCGACTTTGATAAAGGTCGGATTGTAGCCTATCGCGATTCCCGTTTATTGCATCCCAACATTGCTGCTCGCATTGGTCGAGATCCAATGACTGTCAGCAGAATATGGAATCTGTGGGTTCAGGAGGGTAATACGGAACGCCGTGCTGGATTCCAACGGCCACGTATCACTAGCAGTCGAGATGACACGCATCTTATCCGCACGGCTGTAACGGATCGTGCAGCCACGTCTCGATCCCTGAGTCAACAGATGGGGACGTTTGCAAGACCACAACCATCTGCACCAACAGTTCGATGACGATTGCAGCAGCATGGACTATCAGCTCGGAGACCATGGCCGCCGTTACCCTTGACGCTGCATCACAGACAGGAGCGCCTGCGATTGTATACTCAACGACGAACCTGTGTGCACGAATGGCAAAACGTCATTTTTTCGGATGAATCCAGGTTCTGTTTACGGCATCATGATGGTCGCATCCGTGTTTGGTGACATCGCGGTGAACTCACATTGGAAGCGTATCTTCGTCATCGCCATACTGGCGTATCACCAGGCGTGATGGTATGGGGTGCCATTCGTTACACCTCTCGGTCACCTCTTGTTCGCATTGACTGCACTTTGAGCAGTGGACATTACATTTCATATGTGTTACGACCTGTGCCTCTACCCTTCATTCGATCCTTGCGAAACTCTACATTTCAGCAGGGTAATGCACGACCGCATGTTGCAGGTCCTGTACGGCCCTTTCTGGATACAGAAAATGTTCGACTGCTGCCATGGTCAGCACGTTCTCCACATCTCTCACCAAATGAAAACGTCTGGTGAATGGTGGCCGAGCAACTGGCTTGCACAATACACCAGTCACTACTCTTGATGAACTGTGGTATCGTGTTGAAGCTGCTTGGGCAGCTGTACCTGTACACGCCACCGAAGCTCTGTTTGACTCAATGCCCAGGCATATCAAGGCCGTTATTACGGCCAGAGGTGGCTGTTCTGGGTACTGATTTCTCAGGATCAATGCACCCAAATTGCGTGAAAATGTAATCACATGTCTGTTCTAGTATAATGTATATGTCCAATGAATACCCGTTTATCACCTGAATTTCTTCTTGGTGTAGCAATTTAAATGGCCAGTAGTGTATGTATCAGCATAATAATGAACTCTATCGTACTGCGGCATCTATGAGACTGTGATTTGTGGACGTGGACTTGTTTGCCAATAGTGCCACGCTGAAACCAATGGAATAACTTTGCTATGATTTAGAACATGGTCTTCGTCCCAGATCCCAGTAACCAACATCACTACTATATCTAATTTCGGTTCTTCAGGAAAACGGGCTTCCATTCCTCCACAGACATTCAGACGTGTCACTGAAAGTGTCCACAGTAAAGTTCAAGTTATTATAAAGGCGAAAGGTGGCCACACCCCAAATTAATGTCCACTTATCGAAGTCCCGATACTATTTGGTCATGTACTCGTAATGTTCCAGCCTTAAAAAAAATACTAATTTCGACAACCGCGCTGGCCGACGAACTGTGTTACAGTACCAAACCGACAAAGCTGCGAAGAAAGTCAAGCTGCGCAAAGAATGCCGCAAAAGTCTGACGAACGTGGCATCTGTCTACATGGTGTCAGCTTCCCGAGATCATCCAGCCACAATAAACATCCAGCTGCGAATACGACTATTGAAACTGAAAGATTTCGCGTAAGTTAAATGGAAATACATGTTTTTATAAATCACTAATGCGTATGTTTATTATTTGTTATCTATTTCATTATCCCTTTGGTGCCTTGTTGTGCCAAAAACCTACGTGTCACAAATCTAAACTATTTAATTAACCATCTAAAATACATAAGATAACAATAAAAGTTACTAAACAAAGAAAAAAAAGTCTGTTCCGTTCATGAATGGTGGGCGGGAGTCATCAGGCTTCTGACTGGTTTGATGCAGCCAGCCACAAATTCCTCTCCTGTGCTAACCTCTTCATCCCAGAGTAAAACTTGCAACCTATGTCCCCTACTATTTGCTGAATGTTTTCCAACCTCTGTCTTCCTCTACAGTTTTTAGTCTCTTTTACTTCCTCTAGTACTATGGAATTTATTTACCACGGAAGTTATTCCGTGACGTCTTAATGGATATTCTATCATCTTGTGCCTTCTTCTTGTCAGTGTTTTCCATATATTTCTTTCCTCTCCGATCCTGAGCAGAACCTCCTCATACCTTACCTTATCAGTCCACCTAATTTTCAACATTCGTCTGCAGCCCCAAATCGCAAATGCGTCAATTCTCTTTTATTCCGGTTTTCCCAGAGTCCATGTTTCACTACCATTCAAAGCTGTGCTCCAAACAACCATTTTCAGAAATTTGTTCTTCCAGTTATGGCCTATTTGATATTGGTAGAGTTCTCTTGGCCACGAATGCCCTTTTTGCCAATGCTAGTCTGCTTTTAATGCCCTCCATGCTTCGTCCGTCATTAGTTATTTTGCTGCGTAGGTAGCAGAATTCCTCAACTTCATTTACTTCGTGACCATCAATCTTGATGTTAAGTTTCTGGCTGTTCTCATTTATGCTACTTATCATTACTTTCCTGTCTCTTCGATTTGCTCTCATTCCATATTCCTTGCTCATTAGATTGTTCAGTTCATTGAGCAGATCATGTAATTCTTCACTTTCAGTCCACTCCTGATCTTTTATTTTATTTTCATCATTGTTTCTTCAATTTATAGATTGAACAGTAGGGCAAAAGAGTAAATCCCTGTCTTACATCCTTTTCAATTCGAGTACTTCTTTCTTGGTCTTCCCTCTTGGTTCTTGTACAAAAGCTATACTGCCCGTATTCCCCCATAGTTTATTGCTATTTTTCTCCGAATTCTTAACATCTTGCACCAGTTTACACTGTCGAACGGTTTCTCCAGGTCGACACATCCTATGAATATGTCTTTATTTCTCTTCAGTCGTGCTCCCATTATCAACAGCAACGTCAGAGCTACTTTCCTAAAGCCAAACTGATCATCATCTAACATACTCTCATACTTATGTGCACGAATATTTCTGATTTTAACGTCAAGGTCATTTCGCAAGATGATTTTGGGGGAAATGATACGTTGTCTGACTCGTACAGGAGTGTATAAGCCGGAAATTTTAACAATAAACTTCTAAATGATGCACAACGTTAATCTCGTAACGTCTGCCAAAGGACGGGATAACTCCGGGACGGACTGACGCTTATTTAACGAAAATGTGACAAAAAACAAGCTCTTATTTCGTCCTTTTCTGTATAATTTAATGCTTGGACTTTCTCTGTTAATCCTATCTGTTGACTGACGAGCGAAATTCAATATTCGACTGAACAAGCGAATCTCTCAGTTAAGCTCAGTCCGGCATCTGCTCCCATAAAAAAAAGTTTTATGCGGTCGTAACAATTTATGTTTCCACGGCCGTATTTTAACGGTTATTACTGTTTCCAGTGACTGATCTCCGAACAATAATGGGCATTTCCTCATATTTATGCCAATACGTTACGTTTATTTACGATGCGAGTCAACTGCCACGCCTGTGTCATGCGTCGATGCTCTGTGACTGTTACTACATTTCGCTGCAGCTTTCTGGTGTCGCTTCATTTCCACATACTTCACCACTCGAAACACGCACACTCATTTTGCTTCCGACGTTATGAACCAGACCAGTTATATGTACCGTGAACAGTGACGGTACTAAACTCTCGAACTTATTTTTACATTTCACGAATTGGCTCCATTAACAATGACGCGATAAGTTCACTTGCTAAGAAGTTCTGGATAAAGTTCGAAAGCTGGTCAAATAATGTGCAAGACAATCTTTGTTCACTAGTGGACAGAGCGAAGAGCGTTCCGCAATTCAAGAAACGTTCAATCAACCCGGACACCGTTATTTACTTCTAGATGAAGCCCATGGAACATACGCACAGGTTCAGAAAAACTGGATGATTTATTCAAGAGAAATAGCTTCACAAACTGAGCACCTCAAAACGCGTTGGTCCACATCTTGCCCTCATGCAAGCAGTTATTCTGCTTGGTACTGACTGATTAAGTTGTTGGAGGTCCTTCTGAGGAATATTATATCAAATTCTGACCAAATGGCGTCTTCAACTTTCGTATTCCTGTGTTCCTGAGTTGCATGTAACATTACAGTATATTGGTAATTTGTACATATTTACCGTCTGACAGCAACTGAATAAAACACAATTTTAGTATATCCAATTGGCGCTTTAGATCGTGAAAATCCCGAGACAGTGAGAGAGCCAAGCCCATAATGCTCCAAATGTTCTCAATTGGGGAGAGACTGGCGACCCTGCAGGCCAAGGGGTTTGGCGAGCTCGAAGACTAGCACTAGAAACTCTCCCTAAATGAGGAAGGGTATGATCTTGTTGAAATGTAAAGCCAAGATGGCTTGCCAAGAAGGGCAACAAAACTGGACTTGGGATATCGTCGACGTACCGCTGAGCTGTAAGGGTGCTTCGGATGGAAACCACAGGTGTCCTGCTATGAAATGGAATAGCACCCCAGACCATCAGTCCTAGCTGTTGGGCTGTATGGCGAGTGACGGTCAAGTTCATATCCACGCACTATCCGGAGCGTCTCCGGGGACGCCTTCGCTGATGATTGGAGCTCAGTTCGAAGCGGGAGACAATTCTACTCCAGTCAGTGAGATTCCAGAGCCCGATGGCCAGAGAAGGCTTGTCTGGAGATGCCCTGGACAGCTGTGGGATACAAACCTGATTGTCACTTGCCATTCTGCCCGATAATGAGGAGTGCCATTTCATTTGACAGCAGGACCACTTTGGTTGTCATCCACGGCACCCTTACTGTGCAGCATTACGCCGACGATATTCTATGCCCCATTTTGTTGCCCTTCATGGCAAGCCACCCCGGGCTTACATTTCAGCAAGAAAATTGGGTGCATATGGAGTATCGTCTCAGTTATGTGACTGGATTCGTGATTTCCTCTCAGATAGGTCAGAGTACATAGTGATAGACGGTACATTATCGAGTAGAACAGAAGAGATATCTGGCGTTCCGCAAGTTAGTGTCATAGGCCCTCTGCTGTTCCTGACTTATGTAAATGATCTAGGTGATAATCTGAGCAGCGCTCTAAGATTCCTTACAGATGACGCTGTAATTTACCGTCTAGTAAAACCATCAAACGATCAATCCCAATTACGAAATGTCTAGAGAGAATTTCCGTATGGTGCAGAAAGTGGCAATTAGCACTAAACAGAGAATAGTGCGAGGTCATCAACATGGGTACTAAAAGAAGTTCGATAAATTTAGGGTATACGATCAATCGCACAAATCTAAGGGCTGTCAATTCGACTAAATACCTAGGAATCACAATTACGAGCAACTTAAATTGGAAAGACCACATAGATAATACCGTGGGGAAACCGAAACAATGACTGCGCTTTGTCGACAGAACACTTAGAAGGGCCGGCCGGGGCGGCCGAGCGGTTATAGGCGACCGCTACGGTCGCAGATTCGAATCCTGCCTGGGGCATGGATGTGTGTGATGTCCTTAGGTTAGTTAGGTTTAAGTAGTTCTAAGTTCTAGGGAACTGATGACCTCAGAAGTTAAGTCCCTTAGTGCTCAGAGCCATTTGAACCACTTAGAAGTTGCAACACCACAGCCTACATTACACGTGTCGGTCCTCTGTTGGAATATTGCTGCGCGGTATGGAATCTTTACCAGATAGGATTGACGGAGGACTCGAAAATGTGCAAAGAAGGGCACCTCGTTTCGTGTTACCGCGCAATAGGGAATAAGAGTGTCACTGATATGATACGCGAGTTGGGTTGGCAGTCACTGAAACAAAGGCGGTTTTCTTTGCGCAGGGATTTACACTCCTGGAAATGGAAAAAAGAACACATTGACACCGGTGTGTCAGACCCACCATACTTGCTCCGGACACTGCGAGAGGGCTGTACAAGCAATGATCACACGCACGGCACAGCGGACACACCAGGAACCGCGGTGTTGGCCGTCGAATGGCGCTAGCTGCACAGCATTTGTGCACCGCCGCCGTCAGTGTCAGCCAGTTTTCCGTGTCATACGGGGCTCCATCGCAGTCTTTAACACTGGTAGCACACCGCGACAGCGTGGACGTGAACCGTATGTGCAGTTGACGGACTTTGAGCGAGGGCGTATAGTGGGCATGCGGGAGGCCAGGTGGACGTACCGCCGAATTGCTCAGCACGTGGGGCGTGAGGTCTCCACAGTACATCGATGTTGTCACCAGTGGTCGGCGGAAGGTGCACGTGCCCGTCGACCTGGGACCGGACCGCAGCGACGCACGGATGCACGCCAAGATCGTAGGATCGTACGCAGTGCCGTAGGGGACCGCACCGCCACTTCCCAGCAAATTAGGGACACTGTTGCTCCTGGGGTATCGCCGAGGACCATTCGCAACCGTCTCCATGAAGCTGGGCTACGGTCCCGCACACCGTTAGGCCGTCTTCTGCTCACCCCCCAACATCGTGCAGCCCGCCTCCAGTGGTGTCGTGACAGGCGTGAATGGAGGGACGAATGGAGATGTGTCGTCTTCAGCGATGAGAGTCGCTTCTGCCTTGGTGCCAATGATGGTCGTATGCGTGTTTGGCGCCGTGCGGGTGAGCGCCACAGTCAGGACTGCATACGACCGAGGCACACAGGGCCAACACCCGGCATCATGGTGTGGGGAGCGATCTCCTACACTGGCCGTACACCTCTGGTGATCGTCGAGGGGACACTGAGTAGTGCACGGTACATCCAAACCGTCATCGAACCCATCGTTCTACCATTCCTAGACCGGCAAGGGAACTTGCTGTTCCAACAGGACAATGCACGTCCGCATGTATCCCGTGCCACCCAACGTGCTCTAGAAGGTGTAAGTCAACTACCCTGGCCAGCAAGATCTCCGGATCTGTCCTCCATTGAGCATGTTTGGGACTGGATGAAGCGTCGTCTCACGCGGTCTGCACGTCCAGCACGAACGCTGGTCCAACTGAGGCGCCAGGTGGAAATGGCATGGCAAGCCGTTCTACAGGACTACATCCAGCATCTCTACGATCGTGTCCATGGGAGAATAGCAGCCTGCATTGCTGCGAAAGGTGGATATACACTGTACTAGTGCCGACATTGTGCATGGTCTGTTGCCTGTGTCTATGTGCCTGTGGTTCTGTCAGTGTGATCATGTGATGTATCTGACCTCAGGAATGTGTCAATAAAATTTCCCGTTCCTGGGACAATGAATTTACGGTGTTCTTATTTCAATTTCCAGGAGTGTATTTACGAAATTTCAGTCACTAAATTTTTCTTCCCAGTGCGTAAATATTTTCGCGACACCCACCTACGTAGGGAGAAATGATCATCTTAATAAAATAAGAGAAATCGGAGCTCGCACGGAAAGATTTAGGTGTTCCTTTTTCCCACGCGCAATTCGAGAGTGGAATGGTAGAGAATTAGTATGCAAATGGTTCGATGACCCCTCTACCAGGCACTTAAGTGTGAATTGCAGAGTAACCATGTAGATGTAGAAATGAACTTCCGCTCACGGCGAGAGTTTCACCGCTTGTCTTCGTGCTTGCGAAACCTTACCTCGGCCAGCAAGATCGCCAGATCTATCTATTGAGAGCGTTTGAAGCATTACGGAATGGTCCTCAAACCAGCTCGGGATTTTGACGACTTAACGCGCTAATTGGACAGAATATGGCACGATATCCCTCTGGAGGACATTCAACAACTCTGTCAATCAGTGTCTTCGTGGTGTATCGTTTTTTTTTATGTTCCTTAGAGTGTACCTACGTTTTTACAATCGATCGGAATGGTTTGTAGTTCCAGCGACCGATACTAAACGTGCTGCAAAGAGAGGTTTCGATATGTGTGTTGTAGTTCGGCGCATACCAAAACGTGAGGAAAGTACGATGCGATTGATAAAAATCGAAATGGCGATGGCAGCCTCTCTCAACAGTATCGCATGCTGATTTTGTACCGTTACTTCTCACAGCCTGCAGTCTCAGAAGACACGGCACCATTAGGACTTCAGTTGCAGGTTTGTTCGAGTGAAGGAAGAAATGGGGCTCTTGATTCGTCTGTCATCGATTTTCACCAGTTCGCAGTACACGAAGCTACACTCATGCTCATAAATTAATTGCATAATTGCAGAATGTGGTGCGACACAACGTGGCACTACACAAAACTGGCACTAATAGCATAGGCACATAGTGAAGACACACGACACTGAGCTGTAAGTCCACGATATTGGTGATAAGTTGAAAAAACCGTCCCGAAACACATGTGCTACAAAACGCCACTGTTTCCTGCGCATGTACCCCGACATCAGTACGGGATATGATCACCATGCACACGTACACAGGCCTCACAACGGGTTGGCATACTCTGGATCAGGTGGTCGAGCAGCTGCTGGGGTATAGCCTCCCATTCTTGCACCAGTGCCTGTCGGAGCTCCTGAAGTGTCCTAGGGGTTTGAAGACGTGCAGCGACACGCCGACCGAGAGATGTGCTCGATGGGGTTTAGGTCTGGAGAACAGGCAGGCCACTCCTTTCGCCTGATATTTTCTGTTTCAAGGTACTCCTCCGTGCGGTATCATCCATCAGGAGGAAGGTAGGACCCTATACACCCCTTCAAAAGGCGGACATACTGGTGAAAAACGACGTCCCGATACGACTGACCTGTTACAGTTTCTCTGTCAAAGACATGCAGGGGTGTACGTGCACCAATCATAATCGCACCCCACAGCATCAAACCATGACCTCCATACAGGTCCCTTTCAAGGACATTAAGGGGTTGGTATCTGGTTCCTGGTTCACGCCGGATGAAAACCCGGCGAGAATCACTGTTTAGACTATACCTGGACCCGTCCGTGAACATAACCTGGGACCATTGTTCCAATGGCCATGTACTATGTTCTTGACACCGGGCTTTATGGGCTCCCGTGTGACCAGGGGTCAATAGAATGCATCTTGCAGGTCTCCGGGTGAATAAGCCGTGTCTGTTCAGTCGTCTGTAGACTGTGTGTCTGGAGACAACTGTTCCAGTGGTTGCAGTAAGGTCCCGAGCAAGGCTACCTGCAGTACTTCGTGGCCGTCTGCGGGCACTGATGGTGAGATATCGGTCTTCTTGTGGTGCTATACACTGTGGACGACCCGTACTGTAGAGCCTGGACATGTTTCCTGTCTGCTGGAATCATTGCCATAATCTTGAGATCACACTTTGTGTCACACGGAGGACCCGTGCTACGACGTGCTTTGTTTGACCAGCCTCCAGACACCCTGGTATTCTACCCCTCATAACGTCATCAATATGTGTTCTCTGAGACATTTTCAACAGGCAGTCACCACTAGCACGTCTGGAAACGTCTGCACACTTCCTCGCTGCACCGTAGTCTGACATGCACCAACACACCTCTGCGTATGTGGACTGCAACCAGCGTCATCGTGCTACGACCGCAGGTCAAATGTACCGCATGGTTATACCCCTAGGTGATTGGAACCCACAAAACCGCACACCAGAGCGTTGCTTCACAGTGTATCAGCATTGTCCTTAATTTACGAGCATGAGTGTATATCCGATCTTGTGAATCTGTTCGACAGCATTTCGCGGGCGATTTCTACTTTTAGCACACCAATATACCGCATCGTGGCTCTCTAAATGTGGCGATTTGAGGAACAGTCTTCGAGATGTCAATCCTGCTGAAAAATCGAACAAGAAGTGACCGCTTTGGACCGACCTCCGGTTGGGCAATGGGTAGGGTTGACCATACACGGATAAGATTGATGCCAATACTTTCGGTTTGTTAGAGGTGCAGTATTCTAACCCATAGTTATTGGGCTTCCTCTCATAAAAACTATCTGACGGTATGGAGAAGACTGTCGTTGTTACATACAGGGCGGATAACCTAAAACTGGTGAGAAAAAACTTTTATAAGGCTGACGCAGACGTGGCCCTTGTTAAATATCAAAAGACCTGCCAATCACAGAAAATGCTGGAAAGCATTATTATCTTGATCACACAAACATTTACAGTTCACTACAGTGAAGTGTAAAAGTCTGAGAGATCAAGACGGACCTGTAAAATAAAGTGCCAAAAATATGATCACGGACTGAGTTTCAGATTTTATGTCTTCAACTGATAAGCATAATTTCGATGCGCCAGTCGGTTGCCGTCACATACAGGGATTGCAGAAACATACTATACAATGCATGCTTGAACGTAAATCAGATGCTAGCGAAGCCTGCAGGTTGCGCTGTTGTATTTGACCACAAACGGCACCGATAAAATGTCTTCAATGCACTGCAAGTGTCAGTCCTGGCCAGAACACTGTTGTCTGTAGTTACAGTAGTTATGAGTACATTATGTCGGAGTTAAGTGAGTTCTAACGTGGGAAAATAGTTGGTGCTCGCATGGAAGGGGGGGGGGGGGGTGCTTCCGTATAGGATGTTGCCACTTCTGGCCGAATGGCTCTGAGCACTATGGGACTTAATGTCTGAGGTCATCAGCCGCGTAGACTTATAACTACTTAAATCTAACTAACCTAATAAGAACATCACAAATATCCATGCCCCAGGCATGCGACCGTAGCAGCAGCGCGGTTCCGGCCTAAAGCGCCCATACCCGCTCGGTCACAGCGGCCGGCCTTCTGACCGAGATCACATCCAAAGAGTGAAATTCGGCGGGGATTCAGTGTTGATTTGGGCAGCAATAGAGTCGTATTCAATGAGACCCATTGTCATTCTGTGAGGTTGCATTACTGCCAAGAATTATGTGACCATTTTATCTGATGAGGTACATTCCATGCTCTAATGTTTGTTCCTCAATGTTGACTCCGTGTTCCAAGATTAAGGATCCCTGCTCAAACAGCTCGCATCGCCCAGGGCTGGTTTTGTGAGCGCTAGGTTGAAGTGTCGCTCTTCCCCGGTCACCTCAGTCACCAGATCTCAGTATTAGTGAGCCTTTGTCGTCTACTTTGGAGGGAAGGGTGAAGAATCGCTATCCGTTATCTGAACTTGCCACTATTTTAGGGAAAGAATGGTATAAGATTCCCTTGAAAACAATAGAGGGCCGATACTGTCCAGTTCAGAATGGAAGCTGTTTTTAATCCCAACGGCTTTCCTACACCGTTCAAAAATGGTTCAAATGGCTCTGAGCACTATGGGACTTAACTTCTGAGGTCACCAGTCCCCTAGAACTTAAAACTGCTTAAACCTAACTAACCTAAGGACATCACACACATCCATGCTCGAGGCAGGATTCGAACCTGCGACCGTAGCGGTCGCGCGGTTTCAGACTGTAGCGACTAGAACCGCTCGCCCACCCCGGCCGGCCCTCCTACACCGTATTAGGCATGTTAATGTGTTGTGTTTACTGTGTTTCCATATTTTTGTCCAATCCCTGTATCTACCCAAGTTCCGAGTACTTCGCCTTGTCATTACGTATGTTTGCTTGTGACGCTGGTTTAGTTGATTTCGGGGAGGGGAGCAAACAGCGAAGTCATCGGTTCCATCGGATGAGGGAAGGATGGGGTAGGAAATCGGCCGCGCCCTTTCAAGGGAACCATCCTGGCATTTGGCTGAAGCGATTTAGCAAAATCACGGAAAACCTAAATTAGAAAGGCCGGACGCGGATTTGAACCGCCGTCCTCCCGAATGGGAGTTCGTTGCGCTAACCACCGCGCCACCTCACTCGGCGCGTGAGAGGAGCAGATGTGTTTAATGGCAACACAAAACAGTGTGAACGATAGCACAGTGCGCGTTGTCTGTCGAGTGTTATACGAAGCGCAATTTGTGGGAAACGACTTCGAAATTTTTTGTGCAAGAATTTAGGACTAAAAGTGTTTTGGCAAAACCTCCAGTAAAGTCTGCAATGCGAAACTTAGCGGCAAAATGACGAATAGCAAATAAAAACACTAACTATTCAAAAAGGGTTCGACGACAAGAGAACATCGCTCGAGTTCTACTGTATATATTTTCCGGACCAGTTTCATTTTTTGCGTACAGCCGGCTGTCTCTCAGCTCTGTCAAAACAATGTGTTTGATTATAAAATAAATAGCGCCTTGTATCAAAAAAAATATTTTACAAACACCTATTGTGAGACTTCCGTAAAAAGAAACTACCGTCTGCGTCGTGGAATAACACGCACTGACTTCTGTTTACACTTACGTTCCACTACTGATAGAAATTTGTTTAGCAGCATCAGATGCTAACAATTTCCAGCTATTTTTCGCAAAGGAAAACTGCGAAGCTTCTACGCAGCCGCCCTGACAAATAACGCGCAGTAATGTAGTGCGTATATTATACAAGTGAAGTAAAATTTGCGCACTCGGACGTCGCAGCATGATTGCTCACATACTGGCAATACAAAAATGTTTCTCACTAAATTTTGTCCCGCGCATATTTCGTGCAGTAAATTGACGTTAAATACTGGCAATCTGGCAACACTGTTATTCCGTATACGGTAACTACCTCTGTTCGGGGATAGCAACAGTGCTGTGCAGTTGGTGCAGGGAGTTGGAGGATTTTTTTTGTTTTAATTATTAAAAGTAGTCTATGTGGTACGGTACAGCGATTACAGTGGGCCTTCTACAAAATATCAGTTATGTAAACTGAACACACGCAAATACAATCATTTTCATTGGTGAGCTTTTAAAGAAAGCTTTCGTATGTCGTGGAGGTGAATTGTTTCCCATCACTGCACCTACTAGATTCCAATACCTTTTTTGTGTGTACCCTCCCCCAATGACCTCATCGGTTAGTACCAACTATTATTCTTGCAACGTTCAGGTCCATTACATTCCGTTAGGGCCTTACGTCACCAGTAGGGCTAGCAACGTGTTGTGCAAATGATTTCTGTGGGATCATTAAGAGGACAGTATACAGAAAACAGATTTGGAATCTAGTAGGTGCAGTGGCCCGAAAGAAAAGAATTCTTTAAACGCTGGCCAATGAAAATTATTGTACTTCCATTTCTGTGTTCGTATATGCAACTGCAAATGGTTTATAGAAGACCCACTGTAAGAGCTGTTTGACTATTATGACGCCAGTAGATGTAGTCTACTTTTAGGAAATAAAAACAAAGAAATCTCGATCCAGACTCGAATCCTCGACCTTCTGCGTGCTAACCCAAACCGCTATCCGCTGCACCCACTGTACAGCCCTATTCTATTTCCTGACAGAGGTACGGTAACACCGTACATGTGATTACAGCGTTGCCAGATTGCCAGTCTTTAACGTCTTTAACTCCCATTCACTGCCATATGCGCAGGACGATATTTAATGAGAGATTTTTGTATTGTCCGCAGTTGAGGAACCGCGGCGCGAAGTCCGAGTGCACAAATGTTTCTTCACCCACTATATTGGCGGTCGAATCCCATAACTTATCCTTATTTTCCTCAGAATCTGCAACATCTAGCAACATTTTACACTGGCGAATGCTTTTCCAGTATGTAGTGAAGATTATCCTGCGAACGGGTATCGGGTCGTGTACTTCCGTGCAGTGAAGTATGGGTTCCTAGAATGCTATTGTGTAATTGTTTGGAAGCTCATTATCACATTTCTCACACATAACTTTTCTTCGTGGTATTTTAAATTTAAATACACCATATTCTGTTGGAGTAGATATAAAGAGAAAGTTTTCGCAATGAGACTTATTTGTTACGTAGACGATTTTCTTCTGCTTGTACATTCAAGTATTGGAATTGTATGTTGGAATAACCATGGGGAACATAATGTTATTCGTTTATATTTGCCGACAGTACACTGCTTTTTGATTCACTTCTCTCGGTTTCATTTGAAATTGAACCTTGTCATTTCTCTGTACTTTGGTGATTTGAGCGCGTCTGGCTGATTGGCCACCGTTTTGTTGTGCTCCGTAATCGACAATTACGACTCAAAAACATATTAATGAACAGGCACACAACTGTTAAGCTCCCGCCTGCTTACTAGCAACAAGCCATCCTCTGCAAGCTGTTAGGCTACAGATGCTGAGAAACGTACTTCGAAGGGTGCTGCATTGCTGTCTGATGATTATGGAGTACTGGACTAAGTGAATTTACTTTCGATTATGATGTTATGTATAAAGGTGAATCAGGCTTTAAAATTTCACTCAATGATTACTGGTTTTGTATACTGAACTTACGCTTACAAGGACAGAGAGACAGTCCCGTTGCACAGCTGGACGCTGTAAGGATAAGTTTATCACATGTGCAATGTAATCCATCGCCTTTGCAAACTGATCTATTCACTGAGTAATCTGCAAATATAACATAGGCAAGTCCATTTCGTTCCTCTGCGCTCAATCTATGAAATGATGGGTGCTGCGAGACTACTTTCGTGATTCAATTAACGACTCATATCGCGTTTCCAATTTGTTTTTGTGTCACTAGTATGATTCATTTTGCATATCTTGGAAGTATCAGGGCAAATTATCAGTACTCTGGGAGTAGTATATACTTGTCTGAACACATGCGCAACTTACAACCTATATTTCGAACAATTCTCTTTATGAAACGATGAGTGTTTATTTGCCCTCTCGGCTCGCACATTTCATCGGAACTACGAGGGCTATCCACAAAGTACATTACGTTTTGGAATTAAAAATAAATAAAGTATTGGATTTTTTTAAAATTATATTCAGATGAATGCCACACTTCAATCGTACTTTTCTAAATAGTTGCCGTTTAAATTAGAGTACATATCGTAGCGATGGACGAGCTTGGAAATTCCTTCGCCGTAAAATTCGGCCGCCTGCGCCTTCAACCACGTGGTTACCTTTTCTTGAAGCTGTGCGCCATCATCAAAACGCTGCATAGCCAACCACTTCTTCATTGCTGGGAATAAGAGGAAGTCGCTCGGTGCCAGGTCGGGACTGCACCGCGGATGAGGATGGAATTAAAAATAAATAAAGTATTGGATTTTTTTAAAATTATATTCAGATGAATGCCACACTTCAATCGTACTTTTCTAAATATTTGCCGTTTAAATTAGAGTACATATCGTAGCGATGGACGAGCTTGGAAATTCCTTCGCCGTAAAATTCGGCCGCCTGCGCCTTCAACCACGTGGTTACCTTTTCTTGAAGCTGTGCGCCATCATCAAAACGCTGCATAGCCAACCACTTCTTCATTGCTGGGAATAAGAGGAAGTCGCTCGGTGCCAGGTCGGGACTGCACCGCGGATGAGGAAACAACTCCCGTTTAAAAGATTCGAGAACTTCACGAGTGGCATTTGCCGTGTGGGCCCGGGCGTTGTCGTGAATCAGCAAGATCTTTGAGCCCAACTTTCCCCTGCGCTTGTTTTGTATTCCTCTTCTGAGGTTGTGCAGAGTTTGGCAGTACCTTTGAGAGTATATTGTAGTGCCTCTTTCCAGGGAATCCACAAAAATCACACCTTTTATGTCCCAAAAGACAGTCGCCATCACCTTGGCGACATTGTCTGCATGCATTTCTTGGGTTTTTGGGGGCAATTTGTGTGTCCCCACTGCATTGACTGCAATTTTGTCTCGCAGTTCACATGCTTATTCCATGTTTCGTCACCAGTAACGATGCGATAGAGTAATGAGTCGCCATCTTTCTCGTAAGCGTCCAAAAACGTTAACGCTGCAGCCATTCGCTGATTTTTGTGAATCTCTGTCAAGATTTTTGGTATCCATCTTGCACAAAACTTGTGATAACCAAGCTTTTCGGTAATGATTTCGTGCAACAAACTTCGGGAAATCTATGGAAAACTCATAGAGAATTCCGTTATTGTGAAATTACGGTTTTCACGGACCGCGGCATCGAGTTTTTCGACAAGTTCGGCAGTCACTATGCTGGGTCTTCCACTTCGCTCTTCGTCGTGAACGTTAGTGCGGCCATTTTTAAATTTTATGACCCATTGACGCACTCCACCTTCAGTGATTATGTTGTCCCCATACACTTCACAAAGCTGCCGATAGATTTCTATCGGTGTACAGTTTTTTGCAGTCAGAAACCTTATTACATTAGGCACTTCATACTTCACGGCATTTTCAATTAACGCTGACATTTCAAACTGTCACAGTAACTCAACGGAGTACAGCACGAACCTCTCACTAGCACGGCAGGTTTCGACTGAGCGGCGGAATGCCATGACATCAAGATGGCCGCGGTAACCCCCCTAACGGACACAAACGAAAACGTAATGTACTTTGTGGATATCCCTCGTATATGGCACTAAAAATAAGAGGCATTACTTATTTGAAATATAAGAGCTAGTCTGTCATCAAGGATATATGCTGACGGGAAAAAAGCGCGACATCAAAACATAATGAATGTAGAGTAATGAAATTCCGGGAATACATTTGTCTAGGTAACATATTTAAGTGATTAACATTGCAAGATCACAGATTAATGTAACCGCCAGATAAGTAATTGCAAATGTAACCGCCAGAATATTGAATGTAAGCGTGCATATATCGGGTTGGACAGGTGCAGAATGTCAGTTTGTAGGATGAAGTTCCATGCCTATTGTACTTGTTCGGTCCATATAGGGGCGGTTAACGCTGTTTTTGGATGACGCTGGAGTTGTCGTCCGATGATGTCCCATACATGCTCGATTGGGGACAGATATAGTCCACCATGTCGACACTCTGTAGAGCATGTTGGATTACAACAGTGATATATGGGCAAGCGTTATCCTGTTGGATAGCATCCCCTGGAATGCTGTTCATGAATGGTAGCCGGAGGGGTTGAATCACCAGATCGACGTATAGTTTTGCAGTCAAGGTGTGTGGAATCATCACGAGAGTGCTCCTGCTGTCATACGGAGTCGCACCCCTGTACGTGCAGTGTGTCAAGCACGCTGACAGGTTGGTTGCAAAGCCATCAACTGGCCTTCTTCTAATCAATACACGGCCCTCATTGGCGCCGGTAGAACCATATTTCACCAGAAAACACAACATAGCTCCACTGTGCCCTCCAGTGAGCTCTCGATTCACACAACTGGAGTCGAAAATGGCGGACGTTTAGGGCCAGTAGAAAGCACACTACACGGCGTCTGATTCGGAGATGTCAAAGTAGCCGATTTGTAACGGTACGTTGTGTCACTGTAGTGTCAACGGTTGCTCACATTGGTGCTGAAGATGCAGTATAGTGCGCCAAAGTAAAAGCCGAACACAATGCTCTTCCCTCTTGGTAGTGACACGCGACCATTCGCAGCCTTGTCTTCTTGCACCTGTACATTCTCGTCACCACCGGCGCCAGCAAACGTATACAGTGGCTACATTCTTGCCAGGTCTTTCTGCAGTATCGCAGAAAGAAAATCCAGCTCCTCGTAGCCCTATTACACGAACGCGTTCACAATCAGTGAAGTGCTGATAATGTCATCCTTGTCGCCTTAGACGCAATCTTGACTAATAGTAACTCACCACGTCCAGTGTCAAAGATATATAACGCTCACGACAGGTACAAAGTGTATTTAAAGCAAACCTGATTTGCATAGCGGCGCTGCTAGCGCCAATCTTATGCGACTAGTGTGAAATGTGAATAGACACCATCTGTCAGACGTAGAAATATGCGCTCCAACTATCGTTTATGTAGCATAACTACTGCTTGGTTTTGAGATTTTTTTCCATCAGTATAAAAAAATGTTGTTTTTGGCGGTTTTAAGTTTCTATAAACCTACTTCGTATTTCCACGTAATCGACGTGCACTTCTTCCACCAGTTTCTTCATGCCCTCGGAGAGGAGAAAACGGCAAATGCCGTAACTCGATTTCCCAGGAAATTCGCTCAATGAAAGGCGAATCAAAATAAGCGAACTCGTGTCTGTCTTATCCGTAAATGCTCGGCCGTTTCTGAGAAAAGACGGTGAAAGTTTACGACGTAATTTAGATGCTTTTCATAGAGCAATTCTCAGGCGAAATGGCGCCGTTGTGGGTAGCGTCGCGGCTTGTCAATTTTGCGCCACGCGTTCGAAACCCAATAATCGTTTTTATTTATTTTAATTTAGCTTTTGTTTTTTCGTTTATCTACTCACGTCTGTAGAGGGTTACTAAACGAATGTTTTTTATCGAGATTGAGAGCAGAAAGGCGTTATACTAATTGTAAAATTACAACTGACTTGAAGAACGTCATACATTTATAATATGATATATGTGCGTATGGTATTTTCTGAGGTTACAATCTTTTTTATTCACATATTCTTAAATTTCATTTCTTATAGTAAGCCTTACTTTTATTCTGGGAAGATTTCGAGCATCCCTTGGATGATACTGACACAAATATTCTAAACATAGATATTTCGAAAATTACGAGCATCGCGCGAGGGCATGTTTTGCCACACTGACATATCTTCGCATGAATCTCCCTCGAGAGAGAAAAAGTCGTCAACAATGCAGATGATCTCACGCGTTTGCAATAATTTCACTTCAGACCATGCGTAACTTTTCCGAAAAATGGCGCTTGCAATTGATTATAAATCAAGACACACTACAGAGATTTGACCGTAGGCAATTTGAAGTAATTTTCTCATTATTTTATCATTATTTTCTTTGGTAATTCATTCAACAGACAAACCATTAGTAGACGAACAAGGACAACGTTACTTCGATATACACTGGAAAACATGCATGTGGTAATCTTCTGCGGACTGGATAAATAAATGAAAAACAAAAATAAATCCGTATTCGGGATTCGAACAGAGGGCGCAAAGTGTGAACCAGCGACGCTAGCACTGTATCGCTGCTTCTGTTGAGCTAGTTACTCGCTGAAATGCACACAGAGCACCTCGAAAACTTTGACTCTCGTTTTCTCAGAAGTGGTTGAGTATCCACGCACAAGCTGAGACAAGTAAGTGTTCGCTTATTTTGACTCCCCTTCCACTGAGCGACGTTTTTGGGAAATCGAGTTGTGGCACTTGCTGTGTTCTCCACATTAGAAGTTCTCCGCCTGAGAATGGCCGCCTTGAGTTCTTCGTCATATTCAAACCACTGTTCACCAAGCCATTATTTGCAGTACAAGAAGCGGTGATCGTCATAGAGTGCAAGATCGGAACTGTAGGATCAGGGATGGGAAAGTTCCCAATGGAAGTGCCGAATCTTATCGTTAACGAGGGCAGTAGTGTGTGGACGCTGGGCGACTATCCTGGACGACAGTTTACCGCTACGTCGATTTTGGATGCCGTGACTCAGTGTGAGGGGCGCGTGTCGCAGTATATTTCGCCAGAAAGTTTTGACACACATTCCACGGAAATAACTAAAGTCACATTCTTTTCATCCAGAAAACAGAAGATGTCTCGTGCTTGAACTTTTTCGGTTTTGGAGAAGTTGACTGTCGTTGGGTGATTTTTTACTCTGCATTAGTAAAAAAATGGTTCAAATGGCTCTGAGCACTATGGGTCTTAACATCTAAGGTCATCAGTCCCCTAGAACTTAGAACTACTTAAACCTAACTAACCTAAGGACATCACACACATCCATGCCCGAGGTAGGATTCGAACCTGCGACCATAGCGGTCACGCGGTTCCAAACTAAAGATGCTAGAACCGCACGGCCACACCGGCCGCCCCTGCATTAGTATCTTACATCCACATCTCGTCGCCCATAACATTATGGTAAATTATAAAACCCTTAACCTGTCGATAGCGCTTCAAGAACTGTCATCTACTTGACATTCTTTGTTGTTTCTTTTGATCTGCAAGCATTGTAGGTACCTACATCGCACAAAATTTGTCATACTCGAGTTTTTCCCTGAGAAAATCCACCAGCCAAGGCATCCCAGGTTTGGTCCACTGGCTGAACGATTTTATCGGTCTGATTATTGGGTATGCCACTCTGCTTCACAACATACAGATTTGTACGACCATTTTAAAATATAGACACCCTTGCCTTCGCTCATAAACATTGCACGGTTGCTGATGAATTTGGGCACCTCTAGATCCTTTTTTATAAACAATCTAATTACTGCTGTGTAGTTGGGGAAGTGCCGATTTTCAAAATGACTAATTTTTTTGCTTTCAGTCACAGTCGAAGGGCTAAGGAAAAAGTAATGACTTCTGTGGCTTCGTAGGCAGTCAACAGATGGCGCTGCATTCACATATCTTTGGTCTGAACTGTCATCATTTAAATATAAACTAACAGCCCTTACTTATCACACGCAGCTGTACAATACGGTGTTTATGTAAACTGCTTGTCATTCAAACTGATCTCCGTGAAGGCAGTGTGCACCATATGTCAAGTTGGCATGAAGCGCACTACATGTTTGCATATGGTAACGACCAGCATTTCAAGTGAGAGTTCAGTGTTTTGCGCCCCCTGTCATTGTTGCGAACAACCACGATACCGTCGCTGGTTGTGTTTTTATCTCGTGCGAACAGAAACCAGACTGTCGCCGTGTTTTTTAATTGTGCATTTCTCCTTCCTGTGTGTCTCCATCCGCACCGTCAACGCCGTGTTTTTGTATTTTAAGTTCCGCAACTTTCCGCCATTTTACTGTTATTAACGAAGTCACCGTTTGATCGCCTTTTTATATTGCTTGTTCTCTCACCATTGTTTGTTTAGCTTTTCTCTCGGCTGCAGAGCAGCGTATTAAGTTACTGTCAGCCCACCCCTCCCCAGGAGTGGGGGAATCGAAAATCAGTAAAGGAATAAAAAGAATAGGCAGGAGTGAGGCCATTTACATTCTGTGTGTAAGGAAAGATTACACAAAGGGTTTCTCATTCACAAATCCAATTTGAATGTTGGTGACACGTAGTTTAATAAGGAGAATCCATACATATTATAAAAATGGATGTATGTATCTATGTATGTTCCACATTTCCTCCTAAACCGCTGCAGCGATTTCAAACAAACTTGGTACACATATCGCTTACTGTCTGGACAGAATCGCTGTGGGTGTAAGAACCATTTACCTACGAAGGGGATGAGAGTGCAAAAATATTGTAGCCCACGACGCGCCAATACCTTTACGAAACTTTTTCTCACTGACAACCTCCGCAAAATGAACAAAGGGAAAACAGTTTGTCGAACAAAATTTTCGCTGTTCATTCATTAAAACCGCCGCATGAAAAAATGGTTCAAATGGCTCTGAGCACTATGGGACTTAACTTCTACATCTACATCTACATAACTACTCTGCAATTCACATTTAAGTGCTTGGCAGAGGGTTCATCGAACCACAATCATACTATCTCTCTACTATTCCACTCCCGAACAGCGAGCGGGAAAAACGAACACCTAAACCTTTCTGTTCGAGCTCTGATTTCTCTTATTTTATTTTGATGATCATTCCTACCTATGTAGGTTGGGCTCAACAAAATATTTTCGCATTCGGAAGAGAAAGTTGGTGACTGAAATTTCGTAAAAAGGTCTCGCCGCGACGAAAAACGTCTATGCTGTAATGACTTCCATCCCAACTCGTGTATCATATCTGCCACACTCTCTCCCCTATAACGTGATAATACAAAACAAGCTGCCCTTTTTTGCACCCTTTCGATGTCCTCCGTCAATCCCACCTGGTAAGGATCCCACACCGCGCAGCAATATTCTAACAGAGGACGAACGAGTGTAGTGTAAGCTGTCTCTTTAGTGGACTTGTTGCATCTTCTAAGTGTCCTGCCAATGAAACGCAACCTTTGGCTCGCCTTCCCGACAATATTATCTATGTGGTCCTTCCAACTGAAGTTGTTCGTAATTTTAACACCCAGGTACTTAGTTGAATTGACAGCCTTGAGAATTGTACTATTTATCGAGTAATCGATTTCCAACGGATTTCTTTTGGAACTCATGTGGATCATCTCACACTTTTCGTTATTTAGCGTCAACTGCCACCTGACACACCATACAGCAATCTTTTCTAAATCGCTTTGCAACTGATACTGGTCTTCGGATGACCTTACTAGACGGTAAATTACAGCATCATCTGCGAACAGTCTAAGAGAACTTCTCAGATTGTCACCCAGGTCATTTATATAGATCAGGAACAGTAGAGGTCCCAGGACGCTTCCCTGGGGAACACCTGATATCACTTCAGTTTTACTCGATGATTTGCCGTCTATTACTACGAACTGCGACCTTCCTGACAGGAAATCACGAATCCAGTCGCACAACTGAGACGATACCCCATAGCTCCGCAGCTTGATTAGAAGTCGCTTATGAGGAACGGTGTCAAAAGCTTTCCGGAAATCTAGAAATACGGAATCAACTTGAGATCCCCTGTCGATAGAGGCCATTACTTCGTGCGAATAAAGAGCTAGCTGCGTTGCACAAGAGCGATGTTTTCTGAAGCCATGCTGATTACGTGTCAATAGATCGTTCCATTCGAGGTGATTCATAATGTTTGAATACAGTATATGCTCCAAAACCCTACTGCAAACCGACGTCAATGATATAGGTCTGTAGTTAAATGTATTACTCCTACTACCCTTCTTGAACACTGGTGCGACCTTCGCAATTTTCCAATCTGTAGGTATAGATCTATCGGTGAGCGAGCTGTTGTATATGAGTGCTAAGTAGGGAGCTATAGTATCAGCGCAATCTGAAAGGAACCTAATCGGTATACAATCTGGACCTGAAGACTTGCCCGTATCAAGCGATTTGAGTTGCTTCGCAACCCCTAAGGTATCTACCTCTAAGAAACTCATGCTAGCAGATGTTCGTGTTTCAAATTCTGGAATATTCCATTCGTCTTCCCTGGTGAAGGAATTTCGGAAAACTGCGTTCAATAACTCCGCTTTAGCGGCACAGTCGTCGATAACAGTACCATCGGCACCTCGCAGCGAAGGTATTGACTGCGTCTTGACGCTTGTGTACTTTACATACGACCAGAATTTCTTCGGATTTTCTACCAAATTTCGAGACAATGTTTCGTTGTGGAACCTATTAAAGGCATCTCGCATCGAAGTACGTGCCAAATTTCGCGCGTCTGTAAATTTTAGCCCATCTTCGGGATTTCGAGTTCTTCTGAACTTCGCATGCTTTTTCCGTTGCCTCTGCAACAGCGTTCGGACCTTTTTTGTGTACCACGGGGGGTCCGTTCCATCTCTTACCAATTTATGAGGTATGAATATCTCAATTTGCTGTTGCTACTATATCTTTGAATTTGAGCCACATCTCGTCTACATTCGCATAGTCAGTTCGGAAGGAATGGAAGTTGTCTTTTAGGAAGGCTTCTAGTGGCACTTTATCCGCTTTTTTAAATAAAATTATTTTGTGTTTGTTTCTGATGGATTTGGAAGAAATGGTATTGAGCCTAGCTACAATGACCTTGTGATCACTAATCCCTGTATCAGTCATGATGCTCTCTATCAGCTCTGGATTGTTTGTGGCTAAGAGGTCAAGTGTGTTTTCGCAACCATTTAGAATTCGCGTGGGTTCGTGGACTAACTGCTCGAAATAATTTTCGGAGAAAGCATTTAGGACAATCTCGGAAGACGTTTTCTGCCTACCACCGGTTTTGAACAAGTATTTTTGCCAACATACCGAGGGTAGGTTGAAGTCCCCACCAACTATAACCGTATGAGTGGGGTATTTATTCGTTACGAGACTCAAACTTTCTCTGAACTGTTCCGCAACTGTATCATCGGAGTCTGGGGGTCGGTAGAAGGAGCCAGTTATTAACTTAATTCGGCTGTTAAGTATAACCTCCACCCATACCAATTCGCACGGAGTATCTACTTCGACTTCACTACAAGATAAACCACTACTGACAGACACAAACACTCCACCACCAATTCTGCCTAATCTATCTTTCCTGAACACCGTCTGAGACTTCGTAAAAATTTCTGCAGAACTTATTTCAGGCTTTAGCCAGCTTTCTGTACCTATAACGATATCAGCTTCTGTGGTTTCTATTAGCGCTTGAAGCCCAGGGACTTTTCCAGCGCAACTACAACAATTTACAACTATAATTCCGACTGTTCCTTGATCCAAGCACGTCCTGTGTTTGCCAAGCACCCTTTGACATTGCAGGTCATCCCGCACTTTCCCGAGGCCTTCTAACCTAAAAAACCGCCCAGTCCACGCCACACAGCCTCCGCTACCCGTGTAGCCCCCAGCTGAGTGTAGTGAACTCCTGACCTATTCAGCGGAACCCGAAACCTCACCACCCTCCACCCGGCTCTGCACCAAAGGTCCGCAGTCGGTTCTGTCAACGATGCTGCAGATGGTGAGCTCTGCCTTCATCTCGTAAGCAAGACCGGCAGCCTTCACCAAATCAGATAGCCGCTGGAATCCAGAGAGAATTTCCTCAGATCCAAAGCGACACACGTCATTAGTGCCGACATGTGCCACCACCTGCCGCTGGCTGCACCCTGTGCTCTTCATGGCATCCGGAAGGTCCCTTTCCACATCAGGAATGACTCCTCCCGGAATGCACACGGAGTGCACACTGGATTTCTTCCCCTCCTTAGCCGCCGTATCCCTAAGGGGCCCCATTACGCGCCTAACATTGGAGCTCCCAACTACCAGTAAGCCCACCCTCTGCGATTGCCCGGACCTTGAAGGCTGACAATGATCCTCTGAAACAGGGCAGGCAGCTGCATCTGGCTCAGCCAGAGACAGTGCCTGAAACCGGTTTGTCAGACGCACCGGGGAGGCTTTCTGATCAGCCTCCGGGGACGCCTTTCGCTGCCTGCCACGCCTTGGAACGACCTCCCAATCAACCGCAGGCGAGGGCTCAGCCCCCTGCGGGCAGCAACCGGGGCACGGGGCAACCACAGCTGCAGTCCGATCTGGGGACAGACGGGACGAGGTTGACATCCCCGTGATACCCAAGTCCGGCTCCCCACAGTGGTGCCCATTGGCAACAGCCTCAAGCTGTGCGACCGAAGTCAGCGCCGATTGCAGCTGTGAGCGAAGGGATGCCAAGTCAGCCCTCATCCGAACACAGCAATCGCAGTCCCTGTCCATTCTGATCGATGTTGAACAACAGTTACCGAAACACGAGTCCGTGCCTAGATAACGCAAGCGAAACACGCAAAGAATGTATCAACTTCTGAGGTCATCAGTCCCCTAGAACTTAGAACTACTTAAACCTAACTAACCTCAGGACATCACACACATCCATGCCCGAGGCAGGATTCGAACCTGCGACCGTAGCGGTAGCGCGGGTCCAGACTGTAGCGCCTAGAACCGCTCGGCCACCCTGGCCGCTGCTGCATGAAGTATGACGTTTTAATTTATTACTTTCTTTATAGAAAATGTATTCCAGACTTTTTTTTGCAGACAGCAGTGACATATACCACAAAATGTACCGCATTATTATAGTGCTCCCATCGTACGATACACGATTCAGGAGATATGACGTTATAAACATTGATCTATGTGAAAATGAAACTTCAGGGCAGAATTCGCTACAGATACAAATAAAATACGTGTACGAATTCATTTGAAATTATGTTCAATGTATGTGAAATATGTTCGACACAAGTGTACGGAGGCATATTCATGGGTAAAAGGCTCATCCTAAACATCTGGAATGATTTCAACCAAATTTGGTTCACATATTAGTGACATACTGGAAAGAAGAGGAGGAGAGGGCATGGAGGAGATGGACAGAGGGGGAAGGAGTAGTTGGACAGAGTTGAGAGTAAATTGGACAGAGAGATGGGAGGTGGCTCATATGGACAGCGAGAGGATGATCGGGGAGGTAGGCAGAGAGTGGGGATGGAGAAGGTGGACAAAGAGAGATGGTGGACAAAGAAGATGGATAGAGAGAGGAGGAAGGAGGAGATATACAGAGAGAGGGATGGTAGGAGAAGACGGACTAACAGAAGATTAGAATAAATACACACACGAACAACGCTGGGTACTCCTTTATTATTGAATAAATGAATATGGTATCGGTATGTCCAGAAGGACGATACTCAACGCCATACAGGATTAATAAGGCCAACCGCGATTATCATCCGAGAAGACGGACGTTATCTGATGAACGAAAATTTTATGACCATCCGCTCAATGCAGCGTTGATCCACTTTTGGAGAGCAATGCAGCAGTAATTTTGTGTGGTGTGGATTCGATAAGTTCACTCACGACTTGCGCAACCCAATAAGTTATATGTCAGAGGTTTGTCGTCTCTAAACTAGCGCCTAATGGCGCCCCAGATGTGTTCCATCGGATTCGGATCAGACGAATTTGGTAACCTAGACAGCAACGTGTGTCTACTATCATGCTCTTCAGACACCTGCAGCAGATTCCTGGCCTTGGGACATGTAAAGTTATCGTGTTGGAAGATGGCATCGCACCGTCTTTAATGTTCACGTGTCCGCGGCTGTCATGGTGGCTATGATTATTACCACAGGCCTCATGGAAGCCCAGGTGAAAGTCCCCTTGCTCTGCGCCTGTGGTGCTGTGCTTAGCTCGGTTGGGGTATCTGGAAACGAACCTCGACCTTCTGTAACAAGAACTGTGATTCATTCGACCAGGCAACACGTTTTCATCATACATGGTCCATTCTCGTTAACCCTGTGCCCACTGCAACCCTTAGATGACGATGTCTTTGTTCAATATGGGAATATGTATAATCGTCCGCTGCGGAGGCAAATTTTAGCAGTGTGCGCTGAAAGGTGTACCCCGAAGCACTTGTGCTTGCACCAGCATTCTGTAGTCACGTCTGCTTCATACCCTCCTTTACACAGCGTGCGAAACTCTGACCTCCAAGCTGTGTGATTAAACGTAGCCGCTCAGCACCTTGTTGACTACTTGTGGTTTTCACGTCCTTCAACCACTAGACAATAGTGCGCGAACAGCCGATCAACTTCACGTTTCCGCTTTACTCATTCCCAGCCATCGCTTAATAATAATATGTCCTTTGTCTAAGTCGCTTATGTCAGTGGGTCTCTCCTCCGCTGTGTACAACAGGTTGACCCAAAAGCCCATTAAAATTGGAAAATGCATTTATTCACGAAATACGGCATTGACCCTCAATTACCTTTCATTTATAGCGCATCTGTTACCCAGCGCTAAGTCCCGAACGACTTGAAAAAAGGACTTATGACTCTTGTATATAAAAAGGATAAAAGAACAGATCTGCAAAATTCTCTAGCAATATGCTTAACACTGACTTTCTGCAGAATTCTTAAACATATCCTCATTTCAAACACAATACATTTCCTTGAGATGGAAAAGCTTCTGTCCGCAAATAATCACGAAATTAGAAAGCATCCCTCATGCGAAACAAAGGTTGCCCTCTCCTAACATGATATACTACGAACTCTGGATGATGGGCAACATGCAGATTCCATATTCCTAGATTTTCAGAAGGCGTTAGAGACGGTGCCCCCTGCAGACTGTAAACGAAGGTACGAGGGTACGGAATAGGCTCCCAGTTATGTGAGTGTCTCAAAGAATTCTTAAGTAATAAAATCCAATACGTTGTTCTCAAAGGCGAACGGTCATCAGAGACAAGCGCATCGTCAGGAGTGCCCAACGGAAGTATGTTAAGACCTCTGTTATTTTCTATGTAAATAAATGATCTGACGGACAGGGCGAGGAGGAATCTGCTGCTGTTTGCTAGTGCTGTGGTGTATGGGAAGGCGTCGTCGTTGAGTGACTGTAGGAGGAACAAGGCGACTCAGACAGAGTTTCTAGTTAGCGAAATGGATGGCACCTCCTTGTAAATGTAGAAACGTGTAAATTAATGTGGATGAGTAGGAAAAATAAACCCATAATGTTCGAATAAGGCATAAGCAGGTCACCGCCTGAAACAGTCATGTTGATTTATCAAATGGCTCTGAGCACTATGGGACTTAAATTCTGAGGTCATCAGTTCCCTAGAACTTAGAACTACTTAAACCTAACTAGCCTAAGGACATCACACACATCCATGCCCGAGGCTGGATTCGAACCTACGACCGTAGCGGTCGTGCGGTTCCAGACTGAAGCGCCTAGAACCGATCGGCCACTCCAGCCGGCCCGATGATTTACCAAGGTGTAGTATTGCACAGCGAAATGAAACGGGACGAGCACGTAAGGACGACAATAGGATAGGCGAATGGTCGACTTCGGTTTGTTGGAAGGGTTTTAGGAAAGTGTGGTTCAACTGTAAAAGAGACCGCGTACAGAACACTAATGTGACTAGGTCTTGAGTACTGCTCGACTGCTTTGGATCCCCGGCAGATCTGGGTGACGCAAGACGTCGAAGTAATTTAGAGGCAGGCTGACAGATTTGTTATCGGTGGTTTCGAACAACAGTTGTTACGGAGATGCTTCGGATACTAAAATGGGAATCGCTGAAGGGAAGGCGACATTCTCTTCGAAGAACGCTAATGAGAAACTGTAGAGAACCGACGTCTGAAGCTGACTGCAGAATGATTCTACTGCGCCAAAGTATATTTAGCGTAAGGACCACGAAGATAAGATAAGAGGAATTAGGGCTGATAGAAGAGGCCTGTAGACAGTCGTTTGTCCCTCGCTCTGACTAGTAGTCAGACAAGGTACTCTCCACCGTGCACCATACGGTGTCTTACGGAATATGCATGTATATGCAGATGTAGAAGCTATGATGGAAATAAAAGCAAAGTTCAGATATACGATAATTAAGCTGACTGGAAGGATGTAAGTAAGGAGATATCCACATCGAAAGTGAGGGAGAATTGCAGGACCTATTGAACAGAACGGACACACACTGTGGACTGAAAGTAAATCGAAGATACGAAAGGAACGAGCAACAGCAGGAATGAGATTAGCGATAAACTTAACATCTGAACTGGGGACCATTACGTGGACGTAGTAAAGGAAATCTGACACCTTGGAAGGAAAATTACACATGTCGGACAAAGCGAGAAGAAAGTAAAAGGTAGAGTAGGACAGGCAAAGAGGGCATTCCTAGTATTGAACACTGGCCTTAATCTGAGAAAGAAATATGAGAGAAAGTACGTTTAGAGTACAGAATTGTGTAGATGTGAAACATGGCTTGTGGGAAAAACTAAAAAAGGAGAATCGAAGCGAATGAGATGTAGCAGAAGGACGTTGGAATTTTTGAAAATTAGGTGGACCAACAAGATACGAAATGAGAAGTTACTCCGCAGCGTCGTTGAGTAGAGTAACCACTGGAAGAAAACTGGCAAGATGGAGTAGGATGACAGGACGTGTGTTAAGATATCAAGGAATAGTTTCCATGTTTGTTAGAGGAGCTGTAGTGGGAAAAAGTGTGGGGAAGATTTCAATTTACGCGATAAATGATTGAGAATGCTCGGTGTAAGTGGTTTTCTGAGATTAAGGGCTTGGGATAGTAAATGATTTCGTGGAAGGATGCATCAAACCAATCAGAAGATTAATTGCCCAAAGAAAAAATGTTTTACAGTTTTCCCTCTGACGAAAGAAACTCTGACAATTACTGGGCAGTATACATATGCCAACTGGATGAAATATTCATGGTGATTGGCTAGTTCTGAACACTAGTCGATTAATAAATCATTTGCACGCTGCTTAAATATAGTTTTAAATGTTGTTTATCAAGTATCTGGGTTTTTCGGAGTACTATAAATTCGAAATGTCCATTTAAAGAGCCTCCATGCATCGAACGCCAGAAAGAAGGTCGATTCTTAGGGAAAAAGTGGCTGTATCTAGATGTGTACTCCGCAAGTCGCTGCAAAGTGCAAAGCGTAACGTACTTCCTAGTAGTAGTGATGAGTAAGTCCTGTTCCTTTCGATAATCAAAGGAATGAGGATAAAATGGCTACATGCCTCTAGACTTTCACTACCCTCTCTTATCTTATTCTCATGATCCCCACAGGTGACGCACGATGATGGCAGCAGGGTGTCGCACTGTTTCGCATACCGGTTCTCTAAGATTATCAAAAATGGTTGTACAAGAACTACGTCGTCTTTCTGCCATTAAATACACCGAGCGCGTCTGTTACACCATTAGATGGGCACAGAATGTGCTGGCTGTACCGACCTGTTACGACCGTAGCAGTGCGTCTCTGAATTCGGTTTTCATGACTACCTTAGAACGACTCCGAACACCGGACCAGTACTCTACAACTGATGCAACTGATCCCGCTGGTGACATTCATTTTCTATTGCAGGTACTTTGCGTTTTCCTGCAATCCTTCAACAAGATCTTCATTCGCTTTTCCTAATACTGATTTTACGTGGTCATCACACTGTGCATCATTATTTAGTATTACTCCTACATTCTTATACGATATGATGTGTACATCACTATTTAGTATTACTCTTATATTCTTATAAGATATGATGTGTTCAGCATACTCCCAAGAAACCTTTTAATGGGATACTAGACGGTTCTTTCTCTCTATTTTACAGTCATTATCTTATGAGGGCGTGTTGAAAAGTAATGTCTTCGAATTTTTTATGAAAACTGATAAATATTTGTAAATGAAACATTCTACATCTTTATTCTGCCGTTAGTGGGATCCGAATTGCAGCGTGTGACATGGCGGTGTGTAACCTAACTATGTCGTTGCGTGAAAAACAGCGTGCTACAATCGAAAGCACGATTTCGAAGAGATCGTCTGCACATGGAGCACTGTGTCCTTCAGAATGACAATGGCAAACCGCACACGAGCACTGCGACATCTGCAACAAACCGGCGCCTTGGGTTTGCGGTGACAGTGCTCACGACTCCAGAGAGTTCTGCACCACAATCGACAAACCGCGCACCAAACGTTCGTAGCGTAACAGCTGTATGGGTTGGCAGTACAGTCTATACCGAGCTCCGCTAGTGGCCGCAGCTGCCAACCTACGGGAATCACGTGTGTGGATAGCGATCGGTCGATGCCTCGTCAAATACCGGAACACTGAGCTACGGAGGACAATTCTCTTCAGTGCGCCGAGACGTGTACAGTCTCGTTACCGCCGGGTCTACAAGCTGCCGTATTCGTCCGTCGACTGCGAGACTTAGGCTCCGTAGACAACGTACGCCACGTCTGGACTCAATGAAGGCATCACTCAGAGGCACAGTGTACGATTTTAATATTTTACAGGAGTAGTAACAATTTCAAACGTCTAATTGTGCTGAACATTTCACAGGAAGAAGCATCGTTTAAGCTGAGTATTTCTCAATATTTAATGAATATCATCTTATTACTAACTGTTGGGAATCTTTCTGAGTGAAGATAACCTACACCGTCCCCCTGCATATCCAACAGGGTTCACTGTCGTCGATCGTCCTCTATACAGTCCCGACTTAGCTCCATCCGATTTTCCACTCTTTCCAAAACGTAAAGAACACCTTCCAGGACTTCGGTAGTGACGAAGTGGCGCCGGCAGAAGTGAAGTTGTAGCTTCGTCAACAACATCAAACATTCTACAGTGACGGTGTCAACAAACTGGAATCTCTTTGGGAGAAATGTGTTCGTCGTCAGGGTGACTATGGTGAGAAATAAATGTGTAGACATGAAGAACAAAGATATAGAATGTTAAAAACGTTGGGTTTTATTTAAGAAGGTTTAAGAGTTTTCGAGTAACTAATTCGGAGGCATACTTTTCAGGACGTCTAAGGAGAGCAGCCCATCACTACACCCAATGGAAATTTTGTGCGCTCGTCAAAGAACAATGCTTTTCTGTAGACAACAGCATCGTCAGTGAAGAATTTTATAATATTGTTGATTCTGTCTAGTACATGGTGTACGTTCAAAGGGCCAGTGCAGGCTGTAATTATCGTATGTCAGTGGAACTTAGTGAATATTCTAATGCGTTAATATCGAATCGATTTACATTGGAAAAAATTGGTTCCAATTTTGGCCACCAGATGCAAATCTGGTGCTGTGAATGCGAGACAGACGTATGGAAATATTTCCGTATTCAGTGTACTAGCAATTGGACGTGAGCAGAAAAGGGAACAAGTGACAAAGGTATAATGTTGATTTTATTATTAACCGACTCTTCCACGATTTGTTCAATATGACCACCGGAGACAATGACGAGATGCTGCATCCATGAATCGACGTGATCAACAGTTGCTCGGAGCAGTTCCGGTGGAATCTGGCCTTCAGATCAGGTAGAGATCAAACGTGTCCCTGTTAAACGCGTTCTTTTAGATATCCCCAGAGCCAAAAGTCACATGGATTCAGATTAGATGATCTACCAGGTCATGCCTGTAAAAGCCCTCGATAGACAGCACGTTCGTGGAAGATTGCATTAAGCAGATCTTTCACTGACCAGCGACATAAGGTGTTGCCCCATCTTATATGAAAACAGAGGTTCCCACACAGTTGCACTTTTCCAAAGCACGAGTCACATGACATACAAGGAGATCTCGATAATGTGCAGCCGGCTACTGTGGATGAGCGGTTCAAGGCGCTTCAGTCCGGAACCGCGCTACTGCTACGGTCGCAGGTTCGAATCCTGCATCGTCATGGATATGTGTGATGCCCTTAGGTTAGTTTGGTTTAAGTAGTTCTAAGTCTAGGGGAGAGATGACCTCAGATGTTAAGTCCCATAGTGCTCAGAGTTATTTGAACCATTTTGATAACGTGCAGACATCACTGTACACTTGAGAGGCCTTCTGGATGTATTATTTTAAAAAAAGAATTGACCGAGAATATAGATGCTTCTGAATCCTCGCCTCACTGTCACGTACGACGAGTGCGACGTCACTTCCCGTATACGACGTGGCTTAACAGTATCACAAATGACAGTTCTGTGTATTCACTGCACCGTGTAATGTAAAATGAGACTTGTCACTCCATACACTATCACCTGATCACTATTCATCAACTTCGATCCGCGCCAGAAACCGAAGAGGAAATTCAGAACGTTGCTGTGGATGAAAAGGCTTCACTTACTTCACTATCTAGATTTTGTGCGTATACCAGTGCAAAATAAACCGCAAAAGTTTCCGAACTGTTGACCATTGGATGGATGATTATGGTAACGCTGCAGGAGCACTATCACTACACGGGGCATGTGCTTTATGGCCAATTAACAGCAACATCGTCAGTAAGTTCCACTGGGACAGGACGCCTCCCTCCTCCAGGTACCCAGCCCATCCTTGTTTTCGAATTTCATTGCCGTCTTTAATGGCATGGGGCCTCTCTTCAGAGCTTTCAGTCGACGATATTCTCTCAATGCAGCAGTGCAGCACTGTAACTGCTGCCGTTCACACAAAACAGCTTCACTAACAGCGCACGGTCGTTCTTTTTCATAGCCGTACTGTTCACTCACGTAATGGCTTTTCAAGCGACAACATAAGTGTCATGCCGTCATACAAACAGTGTACAGTGCAATATTAGCACCTGGTGGTCAAGACTGGAGCTAATTCGTTTTCCAGCGTAAATCTGTTCCGCATTAAAGCATCAACATATCTACCTAGATCCGCTGCCATACGATGATTATAGCACACGCTGGACCTTTGTGAGTAGCTTCAATTTAGTCATAACCACCCGTAATACTGAGAACAACCTGTTAAGTTTGCTTGGGGCACATCTGACGTAATTTTCGTTTCTGTTTAACAATGTAAAGTCTGTTAGTCAAATGTTGGGCGAACGAATCACATAATCTTCTTGTGATCGTGTTTTAGCAGTTGACGATATTATTCAGTGTCTAACTGTTCACTTGCATCTGCTGTTTGCAAGATATCGTGCATGAATGAAGCAAGTGTTGCGTCCCTTGGGTAGTGAATTCATAAATCGTACATAACGTATAGAATGAGTGACATTAAAAATTAACAAACAATATTTTTAAGCGTATAAAAAAGAACAAACTCTGATGTAGGGATATTTTGTGTAATTATGTGAGATATAAATTATATGAAAGACAATCAAAGAGGTATAGTGCAAGCAGACATACAGGAATCGCTGTCATTGTAAATAATGCAAATAGCAACATACAATTAGAATCTCTCTCTACTGATCTTTATTGCTCGTTTGGGTTAGATATCGTTGCTCGTATGTCGTATCGAGCTACTTTTGTTTCATTTGTAATAAGAGCGATTGTTCTTATCTGGACTTAAAGGCCGGTACTGTCGTAAATGTATCATGGTTATGACTGTTAATCGGGCGTCCCCTGGAAACGACCTAGTCGGCCTATCCTGCAAACACCGGAGCACCAAAGTCAAAGTGGTGTAACCTCCTACAAGAGACGGACATGAAGCACAGCAATAGGAAGGCATGGAAACTGGTCAAAAGTCTCAACAACGACCCAACAGAACCACAACCAAATTACAGTGAAGTTACAACTGATGAGATAGCTCACCAACTACTCATGAACGGAAAAACTAAAAGGAAGATCAGGAATGGCAAAATTAAAAGAAAATTGAACGAGGAGATTAGCTTCCTAGCTCGCCCGTTCTTCATTCAGGAGCTACAATATGCCATCAACGATTTGAAAAACAATAAGGCCGCTGGCCTCGACGATCTGAGATCTGAGCAAATTAAACATTTTGGTCCGGGAGTACAATCATGGATCCTAGAGCTAATGAATAACTGTATTACAACAATGCAAATTCCTAAACTGTGGAGGAAAGCTCGGGTTACTGCGTTACTAAAACCAGGGAAAGACCCAGCTGAAGCTAAAAATTTCCGGCCTGTCTCACTGCTTTGTCATTTATTTAAAGTGCTGGAGCGAAAGATCCTCAAACGCATGGCTGATTATGTGGACAAAGCCCTCATTAACAAACAAGCTGGATTTCGACCAGGAAACTCATGCTGTGGCCAAATCCTTAATCCCACACAGTACATCGAAGATGGCTATCAGAGAGGGGAAGTAACTGGGGTTGCATTCCTGGATCTCAGTGCTGCATATGACACAGTTAACCATAAGTTGCTTACCCAGAAAGTGTATAATGTCACTAAGGACAACACCCTTTCTATGTTCGTGCAATGCATGCTGCAGTACAGACGCTACTATGTAACCTTACAATCTAAAAACAGCCGATGGAGGACACAGAAAAAGGGACTTGCACAGGGTAGTGTCTTGGCTCCAGTATTATTTAACATCTATACCAATGATCTTCCCATCAGCCACCAGACACGAATGTTCATATATGCTGATGATGCAGCAGTGGCCACACAGGATAAAACCTTTGAACAAGTGGAGGAGAATCTCACAGGAGACTTAACAGAACTTGCTACCTATTACGACGGCAATAATCTCAAACCAAATCCTTGTAAATCTCAAGTATCCGCCTTCCATCTTAGGAACAAACAAGCCAAACGGAAACTCTGAGTCATGTGGCAAGGGGAAGAGGTGAAACATATAAACAGCCCAAAATACCTTGGAGTAACATTGAACAGGTCACTTACTTTTAAGTAGCACTGTCACAACACTAAAAAAAAAGGTCTGTGCCAGGAACAACATACTGCGGAAGCTAACAGGTTCATCGTGGGGAGCTCAACCACATGTTTTGCGCACCACGGATCTGGTGCTGAGTACCTCAGCAGCGGAATTTGCGGCGCCAGTTTGGAGGAACTCTGCTCACACTAAGCAAGTTGACGTCGCCGTAAGCGAAACTGTACGTATTGACACAGGATGCCTCAAACCAACTCCCACAGACATCATTTATCCCATCATAGGCATACCACCACCCACTATCCGCAGACAAGCAGCCGCCGAGATCGAAAGGTCAAAACAAAAGAATGATCATCAACACCCGATGCATATGCACCGAAAACAACGTGTCCAGCTGAAATCCCGCAGGAGTTTCATTGAAACTACTGAAGAGCTCGCCACCAAGCTCGTCGCAAGGCAGCTATCTCTTTGGGAAGAAATGGTGCCACACTCCACAATGGAACTACTTGAGGAGGGATCTGCAGGATTTAAACTACCTTTTACAACTTGGAGATTATTAAACCGGCTGCGTACTGGAGTAACTGGGTGCAAATCAAACCTATTTAAATGGGGTTACAGCGATAGCGATAGGTGTGAATGCGGAGCAATACAGGACTTGGACCACCTACTGATTTGCCCAGATATGTCTATAACATGCACTAAAGATGATATTTTGAAAGTCAATGACAAAGCAAACTACGTTGCTAATTACTGGGAAGGGAAGATATAATTGGTGCATCCGGATATGGAAGAAGAAGAAGAAGACTGTTAATGCATTGTGAAGCAACACTGAGCGTACATGTAATCATGTATTAGATAATAACCTCCTTTTGGCACTTATTTGACAATTTCCAGCCATTTAGCTCAGCTGCTGGAAAACCAAAAAGGGTTATCGCTGACGGCCATTTGATCTTCGGACTTTTTCAGTTACAGTATATTTAAAATCAAAGCCGCACAGCAAATGCTTAAAATATCGGATAAATGATCCTGGAGCGTAGTTAAACATCAAAACTTTGATTTAAATACCAGAACTTGGCACAAGTGGGAAAGGGTAAATCCTACGATCCTGCTGGACTTTATGAAACTGTAATTAACTGACATTTAACTTCGAATTGTACTGATAGTGAGGAGAGAGTAATTTTATATTTATGTATGTTTGCAGTTCGGGCTATTCAGCCACCAAATAACTTATAATTTATGGTGAACCTTCAGCTTTTCAACTGCCGAAGGTTCAGCACGAATTTTAACATTTTACATTTGTTGTAAATAATTTTATTGCCTCATAAGTAGGTGTGTTTTGTGGTGGATATACAAACATCAAAAAAAGTTGTGCATCACCCCGGTTCCCAGGATTCCTGAAGACAGACGTTGACTTTGGATATTGTATCAGAGACACAGTTCGTTTTCGTTTGACTGTTCGGACATGTAAACAATCATGCATTAGCAGCGCCTATTAGACGGAGGGGGTTCGACAGCCTATCAGTTCCAGTCATTCGACCAGCAAGCGGGTACACGACTCGTGTTGTCTGTAGTTCAACCATGCCTAGACGGTCAATACCGCGGTTCGATCGATTGTTACTTTGTGCCAGGAAAGGCTCTCAACAAGGGCAGTGTCCAGGCGCCTCGGAGTGAACCACAGAGATGTTGTTCGTGGAGGAGATACAGAGAGACAGGAATTGTCGATGACATGCCTCGCTCAGGCTGGCCAAGGGCTACTACTGTAGCGTTTGAACCGTACCTACGGATTATGTCTCGGAGTAACCCAGACAGCTACTGTCAACCATATTGAATAACGCTTTTCGTGCAGCCACAGGACATCGTGTTATGACTCAAACTGTGCGCAATAGGCTGCATGATGCGCAACTTCGCTCCAAACGTCCATGACGAAATCCAACTTTGCAACCACGACACCTTGTAGCGCGGTACAGATGCGTCCAACAACATGCTGAATTGACCGTGCAGGATTGGCGTTACATTCTCTTCATCGACGGGTATCGAATATGCCTTTAACCAGACAGTTGTCGGAGACGTATTTGGAGGCAACCCGGTCAGGCTAAACGCCTTACCCACACTGTCCAGCTAGTGCAGCAAGATCGAGGTTCCCTACTGTTTTGGGGTGGCATCATGTGAGGCCGACGTACGTCGCTGGTGGTCATGGAAAGCGCCGTAACGGCTGTACGATACGTGAATGCCATCCTGCGTGCTATAGTGCAACCAATCGGCAGCATACTGGCGAGGCATTCATTTTTCATGAACGACAATTCGCGGCCCCATCGTGCACATCTTGTGAATGACTTTCTTGCGGATAACGACATCGCTCGATTAGAGTGGCCAGCATGTTCTCCAGACATGAACCCCATCGAACATGCCTGGAATACACTGAAACGGGCTCTTTATGGACGATGTGACCCACCAACCACTGAGGGATCTACGCCGAATCGCCGTTGAGGAGTGGGACAATCTGGTCCAACTATGCCTTGATGAACTTGTGGATAGCATGCCACAACGAAGAACGTGCTACTGTGCATTAGACTTACCAGTGTGTACAGCAATCTTTACCACCACCGGTGAAGGTCTTGCTGTATGGTGGTACAAAATGCAACGTGTGGTTTCCATGAGCAATAAAAATGGCAGAAATGATGCTTATGTTGATTTCTACTCCACTTTTCTGTACAGGTTCCGAAACCCTGGGTACCGAGATGACGCAAAACTTTTCTTTGATGTATGCATACATACGGCTTACAGAACCAACGTATATCAAACGCAATAATATAGCTTCTGTGATCGTTTTTTATTAGATGCTAATAAATATGAACTATTTAGTCTGCGACAGTGTTGGCGTGAAATTAGTGTAAATGTTTAGCACTTGCACGTGACATTAATACACTATTGGCCATTAAAATTGCTACACCAAGAAGAAATGCAGATGATAAACGGGTATTCATTGGACAAATATATTAAACTAGAACTGACATGTGATTACATTTTCACTCAGTTTGAGTGCATAGATCCTGAGAAATCAGTACCCTGAACAACCACCTCTGGCCGTAATAACGGCCTTGATACGCCTGGGCATTGAGTCAAACACGAGCTTGGATGGCGTGTACAGGTACAGCTGCCCATGTGGCTTCAACACGATACCACGGTTCATCAAAAGTAGTGACTGGCGTATTGTGACGGACCAGTTGCAAGGCCACCATTGACCAGACGTTTTAAATTCTTGAGAGATCTGGAGAATGTGCTGGCCAGGGCAGCAGTCGAACATTTTCTGTATCCTGAAAGGGCCTTACAGGACCTGCAACATGCGGTCGTGCATTACCCTGCTGAAATGTAGGGTTTCGCAGGGATCGAATGAAGGGTAGAGGCACAGGTCGTAACACATATGAAATGTAATGTCCACTGTTCAAAGTGCCGTCAATGTAAACAAGAGGTGACCGAGACGTGTAACCCATGGCACCCCATACAATCACGCCGGGTGATACGCCAGTATGACGAGGACGAATACGCACTTCCAATGTGTATACACTGCGATGTCGCCAAACACGGAAGTGACCATCATGATGCTGTAAGCAGAACCTGGATTCATCCGAAAAAATGACGTTTTGCCATTCGTGCTCTCAGGTTCGTCATTGAGTACACCATCGCAGGCGCTCATGTCTGTGATGCAGCGTCAAGGGTAACCGCAGCCATGAACTCCGAGCTGATAGTCGATGCTGCTGCAAACGTCGTCGAACTGTTCGTGCAAATGGTTGTTGTCTTGCAAACGTCCCCATCTGTTGACTCTGGGATCGAGACGTGGCTGCATGCCTATCATCTCGATTGCTAGTGATACGTGGCCGTTGGGATCCAGCACAGCGTTCCATATTACCCTCCCGAAGCCACCGATTCCATATTCTGCTAACAATCATTGGATCTTGACCAACGCGAACAGCAATGTCGCGATACGATAAATCGCAATCAAGATAGGCTACAATCGGACCTTTATCAGAGTCGGAAAGGTGATGGTGCGCATTTCTCCTCCTTAAACGAGACATCACCTCTACTGTCTGCAAGATATCGTGCTTGAATGAAGCAAGACAGTTCAGTTCAGCAGGCGTTCTTCGTAGAAATTATTTCGCCTCTACTGGAAAAATAAAAAACGACAAACTTGTTCATTCGTCACTTGTATGGAGTCAAGAGCAATAACGCTAATGCCCGAAATATTGATGCAGGGTCCAGTGCGATGCTGTTCCCTCAGTGAAGCAGACGGTGCGGTGTTTAGCTTTAAGGAGAGGGAATTTGCTGCGTTACAGAGGAGCTGGAATGGAAGCAATCACTTAAGGAAGGCGGCTGGCTGCCAGAATTCATTTCCAGCGGCGAGACGCGACCCGAGGCGCCGAGCCGCCCTAGTCTCTCCTCCACTGGCGTCGCGACGCGTCGCCTCGACAGCTCAGTTATTGCCGGCGGTTTCCCATTTTGCGATATGGGAAGCCGTCAGCAGTAACTGAGTTGCGTCGCCACACCCATCAAAAGATCGATGACGAGTACAACAACATACGTCACGCGCTGTTAGTAACACTTCTTAATAGGTAAAGACAAACGGTGGCATATCCATAAATCATTTTATTTCGTTCCGAATTACTAAGTGACAGCCGACCTCTGTGGTCGAGCGGTTCTAGGCGCTTCAGTCCGGAACCGCGCTGCTGCTACGGACGCAGGTTCGAATCCTGCCTCGGGCATGGAGGTGTGTGATGGCCTTAGGTTAGTTAGGTTTAAGTAGTTCCAAGTTCTAGGGGACTGATGACCTCAGATGTCAAGTTCCATAGTGCTCAGAGCCATTTGAACTATACTAAGTGATAAACATTACCACATTTGCAACGACCACTCTACGAAAAAATAATAACTTCATGCATGATTTTAAGTTTCATAACATTTAACTGTATTTGACACTTCGCGACGTTCTTCTTCTCGTACGGCAATAAAAATAATTCAGAAAGAACACCCTTCGCAAAAAATAAAATAAAATAAACGGCGTACCACGAAGGAGTTATCCGAATGAGCCGGAATTCGGTAGATGTGATAGAGAGGTAAAGACAAACATTACATAACAAAACATTTTAGGATAACAGGATGATTTATTCAAGAGAAATAATTTCTCAAATAAAGTTAATCAATGACGCTTTGGTCCACCACTGGCTCTTATGCAAGAAGGTATTCGGCTTGACACCGATTGATAGACTTGTTGGACGCCCATCTGAGGATGTTGTGTGAAATTCTGTCCAATTGACGCGTAAGACTGTCAAGATCACGAGATATTTGGAGGGCACCGCTCATAATGCCCCAAACGTACTCAGTTGCGGAGAGATCTTGCGGCCTTGCTGGCCACGGTAAAGTTTTGCAAGCAGGAAGTAAAGAAGTGGAAACTTTTGCCGTGTGCGGGAGGGCAAAATCTTGCTAAAATGTGAGCCCAGGATGGCTTTCCATGAAGGGCAACAAACGTGGCGTAGAATCTCGTCGACGTACTCCTATGCTGTAACGGTGCCGCCGATGACAACCAAATGGGTTGTGCTATGCAAAAAAATGGCGTACAAAAACATTACTCTTGTTTATCGAGCCGTGTAGTGGCGACGTTCAGGTTAGTGTCCCACTGCTGTTCATGGCGTCGTCTCCAGGTACAGCTTCGCTCTGGAATCTCATTCACTGGAGTCGTATTTACATACGAAAAAATATCGTTGTACGACACACAGTTCAGGAGATGAGAAATCATAAACGTAGAGCTGTGTGATAATGAAATTCACTAGAGATACAGGTAAAATACGTGCACAAATACGAGCGAAATATGCCAAATATATGTGAAATGTTTGATATGTGTATGTGGGCAAAGCCACAGATAAAAAGCTAATCCTAAACTCTGGAACGATTTCAGTCAAAGTTGGTATTCGTTGCTATCTGGAACGAAACACTGTGGCGTAAGTATAACATCAGCCTCCCATTGGGATGGCGTATGTACCGTCAGCCTCCCATTGGGATGGCGTATGTAACTTCAGCCTCCTGTTCGAGAGAGTAGAGGGAGGAAGAGATAAGCAAATGAAGAGGAGAAGGAAGAGATGGACAGAGATAGGGTAGAAGAGGAGGAGATGGGCAGAGGCAGGGCAGCGGAAGAGATGCGCAGATAGAGAGGGGGTAAGAAATGGACAGGGGGAGGGGAAAAGGAAATGGACAGTGAAAAGGAGGACTTGGAGAGAAAAATGGGAGAGAAGGGGAGAGATAGAGAAAGGAAGAGATGGCCAGAGAATGAAGCGAGGAAGAGATTCACATCATGAGACTTAAGTGATGAGTCCCTTTTCGAGTTGAGCCCCGATGATCAGCGAAGATTTGTCTGGAGGCACTGCAGTGAGATAACAAACCGAATGTTGTCCGCCATACCGTCCGAAATAAGGGAGTGATGGTCTGTGGTGCCATTTCTTTTCATAGCAAGACCCCACTGGTTGTTATCCGCGGTACCTTTGCAAACCCAGCCTTCCATGGTCACCTGTTCTGGATTTACGGCCTTTCAACCGGCTCGGGATTCTGACAATCTAACTTGCCAGTCGAGCAGAAACTAGCACGACATCCTCCAGAAGGACATCCATCAACTCTGTCACTTCTACTGATTTCCGTCCAGTTCGATAACTGATTCGTGGAGCGTCGATTTTTTTTCTTTTTTTTTGCCTTAGAGTGTCTTTTGCGTCCGAACGAATAGTAGAAGTAGATGCGTTCGTTGACGTACAGCTCAGGGTTAAAAAAGAAAAAAAAACTACTTAAAAACTTCCAGCATGCTGGAATAGCTGTGGGTCAGCAACTTCTGTTAATCAGTACAACGAAAAACCAGTCCAAAGTTGCAAATTTTCCTTTTTTTTATTCACTCTACGACTAATTTCGGGCTGTGAGCCATTTTCAGATCATCGTAACATAGTCAAAAATGGTATTTCCGTAGATGTGAAAACCTTGTCAAACACGCCTCGCATATTTATACTTAGCCTTACTTGATGTTTTATGTTGAGAACAGTAGGCATTTGCCTTACTTCCGTACATTAATCGCTTTAATCCTGTAACTTATTATCTCTTACCTATTCATGGAATGTATAACCAGACTATATAATTTTATTTATTGACTCTTAATATGTCGCTTAAACTTTTTCTATGGGAGACATATCACGATGTATGTAAAGCCCTCTAGTTGTTACGTTCTTACGATCGGTGCGCGCCGACCCAACAGAGGGCGCTAATCATTGATCTGTCTCTTTTTTCAGCTGTCATATCGACATATTATCTTTCATAGGCAATTTATAGGTTGCCACAGGGGATGTATTACGAATATTAATTGTTGGCCGTAAATTCACCATAAAAAAGATCGGACCTATTCTCTTCATATATTTCCTTTTAATAATTTTATATGAGTAACTGTATTAGTCTTTTAATGTATCACAATTGGTTTCTATGATAGTTATCAATTTTAAAAGTCAGCTACATGTATTTTACCTAATGTGTTTTTATCAGATTATGTTTTTTGCGTAAATGATGACTACATCTAAGCCTACAGTAGGGACATCTAGGGAGGATGTAGGCAAATAGATTTCTGGTAGCTACTGTACTTCAGTAGCCAGTTGCAATAATCACTGTGTGGATGATGTGGCCTATTTTAGATCTATATGACGATGCTGTGCTGATTATATTTATATGTTTTGACGATGCCATTATGGCCTTATTACTTTTGGGCATGATGTAAAAAAGGTACGTTTTACTGTATTTTATCTTACATTTCCTTGGTTGTATGACACTATATTGTGATACGTATTACTGTATTATGTTGAAAGAAACACTGCTCATTAGGTGTATATATTTGTATATTCTAGATTTGAGGATGGTCATTACGGACTGATACCGGTCATCGTCTAAAGAATTGATATTGTGATCAAAGACTGAAACCGGTCATCGACCAAAGAATTGATATTGTGATCAAAGACTGGAATAATATAAATTTGTGTAACGGACAGTTACAGCGCATACAGATTATGTTCAGTCGAAATGGAGCGTTAGGCAGTATTGAATTATTTGACTTCCATCTGTAGTATGAAAAATGAGGTACAATGGTGTGGTACTGACAGTGTTGGTTCATCAGACCAGATTTACGACAGCGCTGCCACTTACTTGAAACGGACATCTGACCAAACGTCCTTAAACCAAGTCAGAACGGAACTTCAGTCGTGTTCTTAGTTGATTTTTTAACATTATTGGTAAAATAATAATGCAATGCCTAGCTGAACGAGTTGCCTTGCAGACAAGTTCTGAACGGATTAAAAATTTGTGGATGAGCATTGTCATGATATGTAGGTCGTAGAAGTTGACGAAAGAGAAAACATACTGTTTTGACTATTAAAATCCGCACTAGAAACATGAATGCTACCTTTCAGCGAGGTGACGTAGGGATTAAGTCACTCGACGGAGTTTTAAATCCACGTTCGGTTATGTACATTTAAAAATTTTTTTTTAGTATCCCAAAATCGCTTGGAACGAATGCTAGAGTGGTCGTTTCAAAAGTAACGGCCTATTTCCTTCCACATCATTAACGAAACCGAGCTTGTCCTCTGTGTATAATGATCTCGGCGTCTGCAGCAAGTTAAATGCTAACCATCTTTCTTTTCTTTTTCTCCACAGAAGAGATCTTAAAAAGTCATATATTAATCACATAACACTCTGACACACGATTAAATGTTACATCCTGAAAGCCTCCTTTAGCTAGAGGGGGAATATAAAACAAAAACTTAATTTCTTACAGACGGACAGACAGAAACAAACCTCAGTATTTTACTCAATTTGTTTAATGCACAAAGCTTAAAAATCATCCCGTTAAATATAAAATAGTGCGTATTAACAAGAAGTCATGATAGCAGTGGTAGAGTCTTTTGCTATTTAGCGTAACTGAAGACGACACGACATGTACAGACAACACATAAGCAAAAACAAAACTAACTTAGACTGCATTTGGGAAGGTAAGTCAATGATACACTGCAGCGAAAAAAGAAAAAAAAAGAACCATGAAGGATTTTCCGAAGGGGATCGACATCGAAGGATATGATGGTCCACCTCTGGCCCTTATGAAAGGAGTTATTCGGTTTCGCATTGATTGATAGAGTTGTTGGATGGACTCCACAGAGATATCGTGTGAAATTTTATCTGACTGGCGCGACGGAACGTCAATATCCCGAGCTGATTGGAGGGCCGTACGCATAATGCTCCAACCGTTCTCAATCTGGGAGAGATCTGGCGACCTTGCTGGCTAAGAAGTGGTCTAGCACTAATATAAGCAATAGAAACTCTCGCTGTTGTAGGCGGTCCTTATCTTGCTGAAATGTTACCCAGGATGGCTTGCCATGAAGGATAACAAAATGGGACGTAGAATATCGGAAACGTACCGCTATGCTATTAGGATGCCGCAAACGAAAACCAAAGGGATCATGCCATGTAATGCAATGGCACCACAGAGTATCACTCCTGGTTGTCTGGTCGTATGGCGGGCGACAATCAGGATGGTATGCTGCCACTGCTCACTGCATACAAGTATTAGCTGGCAATAGGGGCTTAAGCGGCTCCGGAAAGCCCTATCGTCCCAATGTTAAAATAAAGCTTACAAATTACAGGTTTTCCCAGATAGTATTTCAGCTAAGAAGTTAAAATTTTTACAGGTTATTTATTGGAGTATTGGTTACAACGTAACACAGGGATTTTTAAAAATTTGAATTCAATTCTTAGAGATTAATTTTTCTATTGCAATTAAAATTCACTACTTTTTGTGTCATTTTTTGTTTATAAATTCAACAATATACAGGTTTTTCGAATAATGGCTGTGTCACGTACGCAGAAGGGACTGTGTAACGTTTCCTGAAAATTTTAACCAAATTAAGCAAATTGGCTTCTGAGAAAATATGTAATTTTTATGAAAAATAAAACTTTTGGAAATCGAACAACAAAGTTTGGATCACCTTTTTAGTGCATTCCACGTCCACAGGATGGATTATCTTCATCTTCTGCAAAGTCCTTCTCTAGCTTTCTCTTTGTCCTCCTCCTCTTTACTCTGACTTGTATTTATAGGCTGTTACTACCCTGTGAGCAGTCCGAAGAAGTTCCTTGTCTAAGGCAAGCATCGTTCGTATCATGTCTAAACTTGTCTTCATCCCTTTACTTCGAAATACTGTGCACATTAGAACGTGGCCATAATAGAAACAATAGCACCATACACACTAAAGTGAAGCGTTTCTATTCCAACAAACACAGTGTCAGTCTTCGTATATCCATAGTTGAAATGGAGTGCAGTGGGACCTCAGCTGGTATAAATTTATATTAAAAATGAAGAAATTCCTCCAGCTGTATTACTAACCACCTTCCACACGGAGCACGTCCGTATCTCACCACTGACTTCTCGTATCAGGCGTATGGGCCTGAAGATGACGTTGTTACAACGTTGAACCTAGTTGCCAATATAAAATCGACACCTTAAATACAGCTGGAGGAATTTCTTCATTTTTAATATAAACAAAGTGTTGAAGATTCTTGACCATATAACACTATTTACACTTGCGTTGGGGCTGTGAGTTTTTCCATGGACACGCTTTTTCAACAGTTCAGCTGCTGCTAAGTCTCTGAAAATAGGTTTGATTCCACATTTACAGATTTCTAGAAGGCTTTTGACCCCGTTCCTCACAAAATACTTCTAATCAAAATGCATTACTGTGGAGTATGGTGCGACTAGAGTCGTGATTCCTTGTCACAAAGGTAACAGTACGTAGTAATCGACCGAAAGTCATCGAGGAAAACAGAAGTTATATCTGGCGTTCCTTATGGGAGTGTTTTAGGCCCTCTGCTATTCCTAATCTATTTAAATGATATAGGAGACAATATAAGCAGCCCTCTTAAGATTGTCTGTAGATGATGCTGTCATTTAGTGTCTAGTAATGTCGTCAGATAATCAAAAGCAGCTGCAAAATGATAGACAGGACACATGTATGATGCGAGAAGTGACAGTTTATTCTGAATAAGGAAAAGTGAGAGGTCATTTGCATAAGTTGTTGTTGTTGTGGTCTTCAGTCCTGAGACTGGTTTGATGCAGCTCTCCATGCTACTCTATCCTGTGCAAGCCTCTTCATCTCAAAGTACCCACTGCAACCTACATCCTTCTGAATCTGCTTAGTGTAGTCATCTCTTGGTCTCCCTCTACGGTTTTTACCCTCCACGCCGCATTCCAGTACTAAATTGGTGGTCCCTTGATGCCTCATAACATGCCCTACCAACCGATCCCTTCTTCTGGTCACGTTGTGCCACAAACTTCTCTTCTCCCCAATCCTATTAAATACTTCCTCATTAGTTATGTGATCTACCCATCTAATCTTCAGCATTCTTCTGTAGCACCACATTTCGAAAGCTTCTATTCTCTTCTTATCCAACCTATTTATCGCCCATGTTTCACTTCCATACATGGCTACACTCTTTACAAATACTTTCAGAAACTACTTCCTGACACTTAAATCTAGACTCGATGTTAATAAATTTCTCTTCTTCAGAAACGCTTTCCTAGCCATTGCCAGTCTACATTTTATATCCTCTCTACTTCGACCTTCATCAATTATTTTACTCCCCAAATAGCAAAACTCCTTTACTACTTGAAGTGTCTCATTTCCTAATCTAATTCCCTCAGCATCACCCGACTTAATTCGACTACATTCCATTATCCTCGATTTGCTTTTGTTGATGTTCATCTTATATCCTCCTTTCAAGACACTATCCATTCCGTTCAACTGTTCTTCCAAGTCCTTTGCTGTCTCTTGAATGACGATGTCATCGGCGAACCTTAGAGTTTTTATTTCTTCTCCATGGATTTTAATTCCTACTCCGAATTTTTCTTTTGTTTCCTTTACTGCTTGCTCAATATACAGATTGAATAACATCGGGGAGAGACAACAATCCTGTCTCACTCCCTTCCCAACCACTGCTTCCCTTTCATGTCCCTCGACTCTTATAACTGCCATCTGGTTTCTGTACAAATTGTAAATAGCCTTTCGCTCCCTGTATTTTACCCCTGCCACCTTCAGAATTTGAAAGAGAGTATTCCAGTCAACATTGTTAAAAGCTTTCTCCAAGTCTACAAATGCTAGAAAGGTAGGTTTGCCCTTCCTTAATCTAGCTTCTAAGATAAGTTGTAGGGTCATTATTGCCTCACGTGTTCCAACATTTCTACGGAATCCAAACTGATCTTCCCCGAGGTCGGCTTCTACTAGTTTTTCCATTCGTCTGTAAAGAATTCGCATTAGTATTTTGCAGCTCTGACTTATTAAACTGGTAGTTCGGAAATTTTTATATCTATCAAAACCTGCTTTCTTTGGGATTGGAATCATTATATTCTTCTTGAAGTCTGAGGGTATTTCGCCTGTCTCATACATCTTGCTCACCAGATGGTAGAGTTTTGTCAGGACTGACTCTCCCAAGGCTTTCAGTAGTTCCAATGGAATGTTGTCTACTCTGGGGGCCTTGTTTCGACTCAGGTCTTTCAGTGCTCTGTCAAACTCTTCACGCAGTATCGTATCTCCCATTTCATCTTCATCTACATCCCCTTCCATTTCCATAATATTGTCCTCAAGTACATCGCCCTTGTATAGACCCTCTATATACTCCTTCCACCTTTCTGCTTTCCCTTCTTTGCTTAGAACTGGGTTTCCATCTGAGCTCTTGATGTTCATACAAGTGGTTCTCTTATCTCTAATCTTTTTAATTTTCCTGTAGGCAGTATCTATCTTACCCCTAGTGAGATAAGCCACTACATCCTTACATTTGTCCTCTAGCCATCCCTGCTTAGCCATTTTTCACTTCCTGTCGATCTCATTTTTGAGACTTCTATATTCCTTTTTGCCTGCTTCATTGACTGCATTTTTATATTTTCTCCTTTCATCAATTAAATTCAATATCTCTTCTGTTACCCAAGGATTTCTACTAGCCCTCGTCTTTTTACCTTCTTGATCCTCTGCTGCCTTCACTGCTTCATCCCTCAAAGCTACCCATTCTTCTTCTACTGTATTTCTTTCCCCCATTCCTGTCAATTGCTCCCTTATGCTCTCCCTGAAACTCTGTACAACCTCTGGTTCTTTAAGTTTATCCAGGTCCCAGCTCCTTAATTTCCCCCATTTTTGCAGTTTCTTCAGTTTTAATCTACAGTTCATAACCAATAGATTGTGGTCAGAGTCCACATCTGTCCCTGGAAATGTCCTACAATTTAAAACGTGGTTCCTAAATCTCTGTCTTACCATTATATAATCTATCTGAAACCTGTCAGTATCTCCAGGCTTCTTCCATGTATACAGCCTTATTTTATGATTCTTGAACCAACTGTTACCTATGATTAAGTTGTGCTCTGTGCAAAATTCTACCAGGCGGTTTCCTCTTTCATTTCTTTGCCCCAGTCCATATTCACCTACTATGTTTCCTTCTCTCCCTTTTCCTACTACCGAATTCCAGTCACCCATGACTATTAAATTTTCATCTCCCTTCACTATCTAAATAATTTCTTTTATTTGATCATACATTTCTTCAATTTCTTCGTCATCTGCAGAGCTAGTTGGCATATAAACTTGTACTACTGTAGTAGGTGTGGGCTTCGTATCTATCTTGGCCACAATAATGCGTTCACTACGCTGTTTGTAGTAGCTTACCCGCATTCCTATTTTCCTGTTCATTATTAAACCTACTCCTGCATTACCACTATTTGATTTTGTGTTTATAACCCTGTAGTCACCTTACCAGAAGTCTTGTTCCTCCTTCCACCTGCATAAGTAAAGAAAAGAAACCCATTAACTAACACTATAAATCACACAAATCAAAAGGTAGTGTATTCCTTCAGCTAAATTCGTAGATATTAGTGTTCCGAACAATTTAAACTGGAACGATCACACAGATAATATTGTGGGGAAGGTAATCCAAAGCGTGTGTTTTTGATTAGCAAAAGATTTAGATGGTGCAACCGGTCTGTTAAAGTGACTGCCTACATTACACTAGTCCGTCCTCTGCTGGAGTGTTGCTGTGTGGTATGGTATTCGTACCAGATAGGATTGGCAAAGGATATCGAAAGGATGTTGTGGATATGATACACGATTTAGTGTGGCATTCATTAAAACAAAGGTATTTTTCGTTCCGGCGAGAACCTTTTCTGAAATTTGAATCACAAACCTTCTCCTCTGAATGCGAAAATACTTTACTGCTGGCAAATCAGAGCTCATGTGACAAGATTTAACTGCTCTTCTTTCCCACCCTCTGTTAGAGAGTGGAACGACAGAGAAATAGTCTCAAGGTGGTTCGTAGAACCGTCTGCCAGGCACTAACATGTGAATTGCCGAATACGCATGTAGATGTAGATGTACCTTGGGGGAAACTTTTTTCGGTGTACTTATAATGTGAGATGAACGCTTGGTGCAAGGTCGAGGCAAAACAAATTAAAACTGCATGAAAGACCATGTAGAGTGTTCAAATGGTTCAAATGGCTCTGAGAGCTATGGGACTCAACATCTTAGGTCATAAGTCCCCTAGAACTTAGAACTACTGAAACCTAACTAACCTAAGGACATCACACACGTCCATGCCCGGGGCAGGATTCGAACTTGCGACCGTAGCGGTCGCGCGGTTCCAGACTGAAGCGCCTAGAACCTCTAGGCCACTCCGGACAGCAGAGAAGTGTTAACAATGTTAAGTCTTTCCAGACCGATGAAGTCTGATCATCTTGGAGAGTGTTGGCGGATAACACTCTCGTACGTAGGAAAATCGCAACGCCAGAAAATCATAGCAAACTGCAGGAACACCTGAAGAGATTGACGTATAGTGCAGAGACTATCGGTTGACACCCTACCGTAAGTAAATGTAACATAGTGAAGGAAGAGACCTTTTATTGTGGTTATACTAGTAATGGGGTTGTAGTTGCGCCTGCCGTTTGATGTGGGTCCGTTCTTGCCTGCTGCACAATGTAGCGGTTATCGGTATCCGTAGGTGACCTCCTCTCTTTCGGGCAGCCTTACTTTCTAGTTCGGAACGCTCCTCTTGCACGTGAAACCATGCTGAAAACAAAAACAAACCCCTGTACTACAGTCATCACATCTCGTCCTTGTTCCAGTTTCGCGACGATTCTGCCCCATATGGAGTCATCCAAATGTTGTCTCCAGGGTCATCACGTTTTAAAGAATATCTTTACAGACACCGTAACTGCTCGGTGATTAAATCACTGTGTTTTCCCCTTGCTTCAACTGGCTCTTTCTGCGCGGCCAATCTTCTTACTAGTTTGATGTGGCCTGCCACGAATTCCTCTCCTGTACCTACCTTTTCATGTCAGAGTAGTTCTTGCAACCTACTTCCTCGTTTATTTTCTGAGTGTATCCCAATTTCTGTCTTCCTCGACAGTTTCTACCCTCCAAAGCTCTCTCTGGTACCAAACAGGTTATTTCCTGATAAGTTAACAGATGTCGTATCATTTTGTCTCTTCTTCTTGTCAGTGTTTTCCAAACATTCCTTTCCGGTTCTGTGGAGAACCTCCTCATTACTTAGCTTACTTGCCCATCTAATTTTCAGCGTTCTTCTGTAGCGCCACATCTCAAATGGTCCAATTCTCTTCTGTTGTGGTTTTGCCACAGTCCATGTCTCACTGCCATACAATGCTGTGCTGCAAATGTTCGTTCTCAGAACTATCTTCCTCTAATTAAGACCTACTATTGATGCTATCAGATTTCTCTTGGCCAGGAATGCCCTTTTTTGGCAGTGTTAGTCTACTTTCTGTGTCCCTGTTATGTCTGTCACGGGCTATTTTGCTGCTTAGGTAGCAGAATTCCTTAACTTCATCTACTTCGTGATCACCAATTATGATGGTAAGTTTCTCGCTGTTCTCATTCCTGCTACTTCTCATTACTTTTGGTATTTGCTTCGATTTACTCTCAATTCATATTCTGTACTCATTAGACTGCAGATTCTGTAATTCCTCACTTCCACTGAGGCTAGACATTCATCAGAAAAACTTAACACTGGTATCCTTTCACCTTGAATGTTAATCTCACTCTCGAACATTTCTTTTACTTCCGCCATTGCTCCTCCAACGTATAGACTGAACAGCAGGGGCGAAAGAGTACATCCCTGTCAAACGCCCTTCTTAATCTGTGCACTTATTTCTTGATCTTCCAGTCTTTATTTTTTTCCGCTTGGTTCTTGTACGTTCTGTTATATCACCAATCACTCCCTCTAGCTTACCCGTGTTTTTCTCAGGATTTCGATCATTTTGCACCATTTTACACTGTCGGACGCTTTTTACAGGTCAACAAATCCTATGAACGTATATTGATTTTTCTTTAATCTTGCTTCCATTATCAACCGCAACGTCAGATGCCTCTCTGGTGTCTTTACCTTTCATGAAACCAAACTGATCGTCACCTAACAGATCCTCTCAATTTTATTTTTCATTATTGTGTGTACTATTCTAGTCAGCAACTTGGATGCATGAACTGTTAGGATAATTCTCGCACATGTCGGTTCTTGAAATCTTGGGAATTGTGTGGATGAAGTTTTTCCAAAAGTTTGATGGTTTGTCAGCAGTCTCATGTACTCCCACACCAATGTGAATACCCGTTTTCTTGTGACTACCGCCAACGATTTTAGAAATTCGAATGGACTGTTACCTACCCATTCTGCCTTATTTCATGTTAAGTCTTCCAGATCTCTTCTAAGCTCTGATGCTAGTACTGGATTCCCTAACTCTTCCCTGTAGACACCTTTTTGTTCTTCTATCATTCCACCCCCTCATAAATGCCCTCAGTGAATTCTTTCCACCTATCCGCTCTCCCCTCTGAATTTAACTGTGAAACCCCCTTTGTACTCTTAACATTACAGCCCTTGCTTCACCGAAAGGTCTTTTGATGTCTCTATATGCTGAGCCAGTCCTTGAGATATTCATTTCTTTTTCGATTTCTTTACATTTTTCATGTAGGCTTTTCGCCTTGGCGCTGTATTCACGATGACCACACGCCATTTGACGTCCCGCGTTCTGTGCACGACTGAGAGACCACTGAGTACATGCTCATGCACTTTCGTTCCCTTCCATCTAATATTTAATAGGTTGTGTTTGCGGAGCAGTGGATATTGTCCGTTTCAATAGTACTGCATTTTTAGCTAGTTAAAATGGCCTTTCGTTACTCCATATTACTACAGATTCGAGAGCATTCGGCTGTTGCTCCACAAGGGGAGAAGTGGTACAGCTCTGATCGCTGACGACTTCTGCCGGTAGACTGAGAGTGCGTTGTCTCGACTGCGGCGCTCTCTGAGTGCCCATAAAGAGCGATCTGTGCTCTGCGCTGGGTCACGCAAGTAGGTCGGCTCGTCTCCCGGTGCCAGCCGAATATTCCCTTACGTCACACGGACGAGGTGAAAGCCAGTGCCAGAGGCTGTGCCCGGCTTCTTTATTCCGTTGCACAAGCGCGCATGTTCGCTGACCGTACTTGTGAGAGGAGGAGTAATCGCGGCAGCCGACGTCTGCACGGTCCCCTGGCCGCACCTGCTGGCGGCCTCACTCGGCGCCTGACAGCCGACACCTCGGCTCTCGCAATCTCCTGGCGGCAGCATCCAATATAAAGTTTGCCCAACAGCCTTTCCCTCATATGGAAACCCAAAACCCTTTCTGCACCGGATCTGGCACTCAGGCAACTTCAGAGCAGTGCAGCACATTGAAAATGGAGCATTTTTTCCCATATTACTTTCAGCATGTAATCCCCGTGCTTCGTGTTGTAATTCGTTTAAAAATATGGAAGAAAGCAATTAATTAAAACCTCATTGCTTACTCAAGAGGATGTTTCGAAGTTCTTGCATCCAACGTCTACTGGTGACAAATCACGAAAGAACTTCTACTACAGACAAAATGTTCGGCGATGCTTCTCGGCGACTCAGAGCGTATTTCTACTCACAGAGCCCTGTTTAACTACACAGGAAGTGATTCGCAATCGACCGGCTACCAACTCGCGTCGGCAGACGGTTTCGTTTAAGTCGCTCCGTATGTGGAGGGCCTTAATTTTCATGCTTCATCTACACCTACATCTACATGATTACTCTGAAACACATTTAACTGCTTGGCAGAGGGTTCATCGAACCAAAATCATACTATATCCCTACCATTCCCCTCCCGAACAGCGCGCGGGAAAAACGAACACTTAAACCTTTCAGTTCGAGCTCTGATTTCTCTTATTTAATTTTGATGATCATTCCTACCTATGTAGGTTGGGCTCAACAAAATATTTTCGCATTCGGAAGAGAAAGTTGGTGACTGAAATTCCGTAAATAGATCTCGCCGCGACGAAAAACGTCTTTGCTGTAATGACTTCCATCCCAACTCGCGTATGATATCTACCACTCTCTCTCCCCTATTACGTGATAATACAAAACGAGCTGCCCTTCTTTGCACCCTTTCGATGTCCTCCGTCAATCCCACCTGGTAAGGATCCCACACCGCGCAGCAATATTCTAACAGCGGACGAACGAGTGTAGTGTGAGCTGTCCCTTTAATGGACTTGTTGCATCTTCTAAGTGTCCTGCCAATGAAACGCAACCTTTGGCTCGCCTTCCTCCCAATATTATCAATGTGGTCTCTCCAACTGAAGCTGTTCGTAATTTTAACACCCAGGTACTTAGTTGAATTGACAGCCTTGAGAATTGTCCTTTTTATCGAGTAATCGAATTCCAACGGATTTCTTTTGGAACTCATGTTCTGAAGCGACGAGAATCTTTGCCTAATCAACTGGTGCATAGGGGTTTGTGTATATGGCAAGTGCAACGATTGTTGCAGATCGACCATTGTCTTCTATGGAAAAGGACTCGGAATTGTATACAGCAGTGGTCGTCAAACATTTTTGCTCAAGAGCCAGTACTGGATTTGTGCGGCAACGCCACGGGCTGCACATTTATCAACCTTATTATTAATCGGCAACCTACATTAATTAGTGTCTTATTATGAGCCCCCCCCTCCCCAATGTACTAGATAGAGAAAGGAAGCGACAAGCAGGCAGCTAGCCGCCAGGCACTCATCGTTAAAAGTCAACAACTTTGGGAACACTTCGTGTCGACTGCTTTTTGGTTCATACTGCTGTCATCCTAAGCAACCCCAAAAATGTGACACTGTAGCTATCTAACGATGGGTTGCGTGTCTGCAAGAGCGGATGACTAATTGATTAATAACGGTAACTGCACTTCTATTTAAACGTGGTTTCAAATATGAGACACGATCTCAAATATTTAGTAAACGTTGTGAATGTCTTTTCTTCTTCTCTTTGCACTGTGTTACCCCCAAACTTAATTTAACCTCATTTTTGTTGCTACAGATTCATACATCGCATTTTAAGATAACCTTTCTATAGTGTGAATTCACGAGTCATTGTTACTTCCGTTTATGCTATAACAGGTGATCGTTACGCTGCAAATACACCCACGAGTTGTGAGCACTGGAAGCCGAACAATAAAACATGTTCCCTATGACGTCCCATCAGCCCGCAGTGTGTGCGTTACTTACTCGTCTGCCCCTGAGGTTAGCCGCCGACTGCGAACAGCCACGGACGAATACACCAACGTCAACAAAAATTAACCATATCTTAAAATTTTATTGTTCTCACATCTACATCTACATCTACATTGATACACTCCAAATAAATCACACTTATGTATCTGGTAGAGGGTTCATCAAACCACCTTCACAAGAACTCCCTATTATTCTACTCTCGAAAAGCGCAGAGAACCAACACCTATATCTTTCCATGCGAGCTCTGATTCCTCTTATTTTATTATGATGATCCTTTCTCCTTACGTTGGTCGGCATCAAAACAATATTTTCGAATTCGGAGGAAAAAGCTAGTCTCGCCGCAACGAGATCGCGCTGTCCTTCTTTGGACTTTCTCGATGTACTCTCCTAACCCTAACTGGTAAGGATCCCACATCGGGTAACAGAACTCCAAAATAGAAGAGACAAGAGTAGTATAGGCAGTCTTTTAGTAGATCTGTTGCATCCTCTAAGTGTTCTGCAAATAAAACGCAGTCTGTGGTTTGTCTTCAACACAAAATTTTCTGTGTTGTTTCCGATTTAAGTCCTTCGTAATTGCAACTCCTAACTATTTAGTTGAATTTACGGTTTTTAGATTTGATTGATTTATCGTGTAACCGAAGTTTAACGGATTACTTTTTGCACTCATATGGATGGCCTCACACTTTTAATTATTTAGGGTCAACTGACAATTTTTGCACCATACAGATATCGTTTCTAAATCGTTTCGCAATTTGTTTCGATCTTCTAATGACTTTACTAGGTTGTAAACGACAGCGTCACCTGCAAGCAACCTACGACTCCTGCACAGATTGTCTGCTAAATCGTTTATATAGATAAGGAACAGCGAAGGACTTATAACTCTACATTGGGGAACGACAGAAATCACTTCTGTTGTACTCGATGACTTTCCGTCAACTATTACGCACTCTGACCTCTCTGAAACGAAATCACCAATCCGGTCGCGTAACTGAGACGATATTCCATAACTACCAATTTGTTCACAAACAGCTTGTACGGTGTACGGTGTCGAAACCTTTCTGAAAATACGGTATCAATATGAAATCCCTTGTCGACAGCACTCAACACTTTGAGTAAAGAGCTAGACGTGTTTCACAAGAACGATGTTTTCTAAATTCGTGTTGACTGTGTGTCAAAAGACCGTTCTCGTCGATGTAATTCATAATGTTCGAACACAATATATGTTCCAAAATCCTGCAGCATGGGGACATGTACCTGTAAGTTAGTGGATTACTCCTACTGCCTGACTGTGTGACCTGTGCAGCTTTCCAGTCTATGGGCACGGATATTTCTCCTAGCGAGCGGTTGTATATGATTGTTCTGTGTGGAGCTATTGCTTCAGCATACTCTGAAAGGAATCTAATTGGCATACAGTCTGCACCGGTAGACTTGCTTTCATTAACTGATTAAAGTTGTTTCACTACTCCGAGGATATCTACTTCTAAGTTACTCATGTGGGCAGCTGTTCTGGAATATTTACTTCGGCTTGTTTGGTGAAAGAATTGCGGAAAGCTGTGTTCAGCAATTCTGCTTTAGCAGCACTGTCATCTATAGTATTTCCATTGTTGTCGCGCAGAGAAGGCATTGACTGTCTTGCCACTAGCGTACTTTACAGATGACCAGAATCTCTTTTGATTTTCAGCCAGGTTTCGAGACAACGTTTAATTGTGTAAACCATTTTGAGCATTTCGCACTGAAGTGCGAGCTAAACTTCAAGCTTCTGTAAAAGATCGCCAGTCTTGGGAATTTTGCTTTCGTTTCCATGTGGAGTGCTTTCTTCATTGTTCTGCCCTAAGTAACTTTCTTCATTACTGAGCAAGACAACTACATTCATAAAGAAGCTCTTAACGCTAGCTGGCGTTCTGGATTCGGCTATTAATTGCTACAATGTTACTTATAACCCGTCTTGATTGCAAAAATGTTTATGCACATGACCGGTTTCAGTTCCTCTAGAAGCCTCTTCAGGTCTGAAATGACAATGATACTAATTTACTATTTCACAAATACAAACCTTTTTCATTCTATCCAATCGACATCAAATGTACCAGAACGTACCTGCAATTTTGGTTACAGGAATAACCCGTCCACACACACAGCAACCTACACATGCTGCGTTACATTAAATTGTTTGGCAGATTGCAGGTGATTTATATTATTTATAAAACTCTTATCGACAGGTGGCGTCTGGTACATTTGTTACATTACATATGCAAATACTGTATTGAGTATATTATTCTAATTTGCTTTTATCTCTAGAAATACTTAGTTCCGCACGGCGATGGACATCAGACGACTGAACGGCTCGCGGCACAACACCGAAATAACGGGAACCACCGAAGCAGACCATGGAGGAAAACAAGTCTACACCAGCGACATCGATATAGAAATCACACTTTGTTTTCGATCGTTAAAAATGATAATTTTATTGTGTATTTTAATTTTTAGAAGTACAGATTTTAACCTTGGAAACTACAGTTTTGAACTAAGTATTTCTAGAGATAAAAGCAAATTAGAATAATCTACTTAATACAGCATGTGCATATGTAATTTAACAAATGTACCAGACGCCACCTGTCCGTAAGAGTTTTATAATTAATACGAATGACGTGCATTCTGTCAACCAATTTAATGTGACGCAGCATGTAGAGGTCACTGTGTGTGGACGGATTACTCTTGTAACCAAAATTGCAGGTACGTTCTGCTACATTTGATGTTGATCGGATAGGATGAAATAGGTTTGCATTTGGGCAATAGTAAATTAGTATCATTGTCATTTCAGGTTTCTAGAGGAACCGAAACCGGTCACTTGAATAAACATTTTTGCAATCAAGACGGATTATAAGTAACATTGTATAAGCTGTGATTGTATCCCATTAGACATTATGTCTGTTTTTACAAAATTAGTTGCTAGTTGCATATTGCGGCAGAATGGTTCAAATGGCTCTGAGCACTATGGGAATCAACTGCTGTGGTCATCAGTCCCCTAGAACTTAGAACTACTTAAACCTAACTAACCTAAGGACATCACACACATCCATGCCCGAGGCAGGATTCGAACCTGCGACCGTAGCAGTCGCGCGGTTCCGGACTGCGCGCCTAGAACCGCGAGACCACCGCGGCCGGCAATATTGCGGCAGACCGCACGAATATTTGATTCGGGGTTCATGCGGCCTGTGGGCTGTAATTAGACGACCAGTGGTATATCGGCTCGAAGCAAGCTGGCAAGCACAACGAGGAATGTGGCTGAATGAAATTGTCCTCCCACCGTGAAAATGAGAACTTGCTATCAAAAGCAGTCAGTGTACTATCGCCTGCGTGTCTGGCGGCCCCTAGCCGCAATGCCCTACATTCTGACTCGGAGTGTGTCTGCAGACGCTTACTTTGAACCTATAATGTGGAGAGACACGCAGCGTTTTCTGTCCAGGCGACAGGCAGCTGGCAGCCCGCAGCATGCAGCGGTTCCTCTAGGCAGTCAGTAATCCGTGTCCATCCGGCTGCTTTGTGTTTCAATGGCGCGTGGAGTAAACCATCTCGAACGCAGCGCCGGAGCACAATATACGCGGGACGCCAACAACGAACACGTGTTGCAAACTGCATGCGACGCTTGCAGCTTGATACATTGGGAACCATAGATGACCAACACAGCTCATCACGTCATTATGTGAAAACTGGGGCCAAAGAGATGTCAAGCCCTGTGGCGTGCCTCGCAGCACGTGACACTACAGGTCTTATGAAATGCGGCCACCGTTTGCTGCAGGAAGCGACTTACTATTCCACACCAGGTTAATGCTTTGCAGCAACGCCTTGAAATACAGTCAAGCTCTCGATAACAAATGACAAAGTTAAGGACTTCGGTAGGTAACTTTTCATTCACGTACTGATTTCTAACTTGGCCTCGGGCAAGATAACTAGTGTGATGCCGCTAGTTCGTTGCGGGGCCCACATTTCTCGCGGGCTCCGGTGAAAACCATCATCTCGATTAGCTGACGGGTGGATATTGGTTGCCAGCAACTAATCTACGCCTACACTCCGCAAGCCACCTTACGAGACACATGTGTTCGTCTTTTCTGCGAATGTATGCTCTCTCTTAATTTCAGCAGTTCTACCTTCCTGTGATACACAATGCCTCTCTTGTAGCATCTGCTACCAGAGTTTGGTGAGCATCTCCGTAATGCTCTCGCACTTACTAAACGACCTCGTAAGGAAATCTGGCCTTCTTCGTCGAGCCTTCTCTATTTATTCTATTAATCAAACTTGGTGAGGGTCTCAGACTTATGAGCAATGCACAAGTATCGTTCTCACAAGTATTTTACAGTCAGTTCTTTCGTGGGTGAATTACATTTCCGTAAGATTCCTTCAATAAATCTCAGTCTGGCAACTGTTTTCCTTCTATTTGTTTTGTGCGATCTACCACTTTAAGTTGCTCCAGACGGTTACTCTCAGATATTTTACGCTCGTCACCATTTCCAGTGATCTTTCGCTAACAGCACATTCGAATATCAATGGGTCTCTTCGTCTGTTTAGTAGCAGTGCCTTGCACTTATTTACGTTCACGCTAACTGCCACTGCCTACACTTCCTGCATATCGCTAGTCTTCTGGCGTCCTTCTTGTAAACAACGGAAGCATTTGAGAACAGCTTCATGGCGCTGCCAACACCTTACCCACTAGATCGTTCATATAGGGTGTTTCAAAATATTTGCATCTAACTTCTAGGGATCTTAGATCACGTCATGGGAAACAACTTTTGTCAGATACAAAATTTTCACTGACACTTCCTTGTGGCGCGAGGCGTCTTTTTCATGAATTCCTGGTCCTGGGTCGACGAGATTACACTGAAGTAGTAGGGTCTACTAATACCATTTGCTGCATCTGCATGCTGCCTGTACCAGAAAATAGACAGAGATTTTCAACAAGGAAGCCCAGAATTCAGTCACAAATCTGATCCAATTCTCGATAAGTCCGTATCTTCTTCACTAAACGACAGTGCAGAAGTGTACCGAACGCCTTTCGATAGAGAAAGTACACTGCATCCGCCTGGGTACTTTACGATATCTTGAATCTTAAAGAATAACAGAGCGAATTGTGTGTTGCAATACCTCTGTTTACAGAAAGGCATTTCCACTTTTTAGTCTGCCTGTTATAAAATCGCTGTCATTCGCACCACTTCGCAGATTTGGGCTGTTTTCCATTTTCAAACGCATACTCCTACACGCGTAAATTTACGCAAATGTTCCGCATTCATCAACGCTTTAAAATAAAATTACTGCCGTAGTGGTAGAAGTACATAAACAAAAAACTCGTAACACATCGCACACAACACTTCTCCACCTAGGTAGTTGCTCGGTCGAATCTCGGTCACAATATTAGCTATAGTAACTTCCGATTCCTGCCTAGAATCATCCTTGAAGTGTAAACTTCCAAGTAATATCACAGTAATTTTGCAAATGGTGCGTTTGCATTAATCAAGCTCCAATGTTAGGCGCGTAATGGGGCCCCTTAGGGATACGGCGGCTAAGGAGGGGAAGAAATCCAGTGTGCACTCCGTGTGCATTCCGGGAGGAGTCATTCCTGATGTGGAAAGGGTCCTTCCGGATGCCATGAAGAGCACAGGGTGCAGCCAGCTGCAGGTGGTGGCACATGTCGGCACTAATGACGTGTGTCGCTTTGGATCTGAGGAAATTCTCTCTGGATTCCAGCGGCTATCTGATTTGGTGAAGGCTGCCGGTCTTGCTTACGAGATGAAGGCAGAGCTCACCATCTGCAGCATCGTTGACAGAACCGACTGCGGACCTTTGGTGCAGAGCCGGGTGGAGGGTCTGAATCAGAGGCTCAGACGGTTTTGCGACCGTATTGGCTGCAGATTCCTTGACTTGCGCCATAGGGTGGTGGGGTTTCGGGTTCCGCTGAATAGGTCAGGAGTTCACTACACTCAGCTGGCGGCTACACGGGTAGCGGAAGCTGTGTGGCGTGGACTGGGCGGTTTTTTAGGTTAGAAGGCCTCGGGAAAGTGCGGGATGGGCTGCAATGTCAAAGGGTGGGTGGCAATTACAGGACGTGCTTGGATCAAGGAACAGTCGGAATTATAGTTGTAAATTGTTGTAGTTGCGCTGGAAAAGTCCCTGAGCTTCAAGCGCTAATAGAAACCACAGAAGCTGATATCGTTATAGGTACAGAAAGCTGGCTAAAGCCTGAAATAAGTTCTGCAGAAATTTTTACGAAGTCTCAGACGGTGTTCAGGAAAGATAGATTAGGCAGAATTGGTGGTGGAGAGTTTGTGTCTGTCAGTAGTGGTTTATCTTGTAGTGAAGTCGAAGTAGATACTCCGTGCGAATTGGTGTGGGTGGAGGTTATACTTAACAGCCGAATTAAGTTAATAATTGGCTCCTTCTACCGACCCCCAGACTCCGATGATACAGTTGCGGAACAGTTCAGAGAAAGTTTGAGTCTCGTAACAAATAAATACCCCACTCATACGGTTATAGTTGGTGGGGACTTCAACCTACCCTCGGTATGTTGGCAAAAATACTTGTTCAAAACCGGTGGTAGGCAGAAAACGTCTTCCGAGATTGTCCTAAATGCATTCTCCGAAAATTATTTCGAGCAGTTAGTCCACGAACCCACGCGAATTGTAAATGGTTGCGAAAACACACTTGACCTCTTGGCCACAAACAATCCAGATCTGATAGAGAGCATCATGACTGATACAGGGATTAGTGATCACAAGGGTCATTGTAGCTAGGCTCAATACCATTTCTTCCCAATCCATCAGAAACAAACGCAAAATAATTTTATTTAAAAAAGCTGATAAAGTGCCACTAGAAGCCTTCCTAAAAGACAATTTCCATTCCTTCCGAACTGACTATGCGAATGTAGACGAGATGTGGATCAAATTCAAAGATATAGTAGCAACAGCAATTGAGATATTCATACCTCATAAATTGGTAAGAGATGGAACGGATCCCCCGTGGTACACAAAAAAGGTCCGAACGCTGTTGCAGAGGCAACGGAAAAAGCATGCGAAGTTCAGAAGAACGCGAAATCCTGAA